>NC_069120.1:24770684-25025684 GCF_025612915.1 Magallana angulata | reverse complement strand
AAGAACACAATTTATTTATTCTAAATGAATCATATATATACATGTATATACCTACATATTTTCGACAGCGATATCAAACTCTATTTAAAATGAATAAACTCGAGAAAATGCCAAGCATCTCAACAAAACCTATTGCATTAATCTACCATTACGCAAAAGATAATGCCGAATTACCGATAGAATGAATTGTATTCCAGTACTTTTTTGATACATCAGATTTTGCTTAATGTGCGCAGGTAAACAGTTAACTGTTTGATTTACCGAAGTCTCTGTTTAATTTGATAAGTAAAAATCACGAAATACAGACGATAGTTCCCAGGTTACAAAGCAAAAATAACAAGAGGCCCATGGGCCACATCGCTCACCTGAGCAACAATAGCGAACTACATTGACTTAACACACTTTACGGTCAGACGCGACCTATCTTCCATTATTTTCTATTTTTTCCTATCTCCACAATGTGAAGATTTCCACCAAGTAATTCCACAATTATATTTTCCTGTTATATGATACTTTTTTTTATTTAGATATAAAGTGTTCAATTGAAACTATATACTATGACTCTATTTATAAGCATTCAAATGCATTTTGCATGCTATTTTAAGAAAAATTCTAAATATTATAGCTCTAAAAATAGCCTGGTAATAAACCTTGAATATTTGGGAATTAACAGGTTTAAATGTTGATAAATAAGAAATAATTTATCAAGGAAAATTATATAAAATTGAGGAACGTCTCGTGTGTCCTTAAATAATTTAGAACAGTAAAATTTAATATTTAGCAAAGTTAAGTACCATGATAATTTTCTGACCTAAAACTCAATATTTTATAAAGGGGTAGGGGTGAAAATATATTGTGATATATTAATTATATATAACACCGGTATATTATTTCCTACAGTTTTTGCACATATGTGAACAGTATTAGCTCATTTAAGATAAAAAAAATCATACATTTCCTAAGACGCATATCAGTTAAAAAAATCAGCACCCTTTGTAGGCCTACCTTATTGTGTGTAATCATAATTTGAACATTTTGAATCTACACAATTAAAGGATGCCAACATTTTATTTCATTAATATGTTGTCTTAGAGGCTATGTAATGCATATTTATTTTATATGATGAAAATACTGGAAAAGGTAGCTACCATTTACCTGCAATATTTCTTGTTTGGTATATTGGTACTTAAGAAAAAAAATATCGAACTTATACTAGTGTAATTTTCATTTTCCACATCTAAGTGAATATTTTTAGTGTGTTTATTTAAGATGCCAAGCTCTATGAATATACCATGCAGAGAAGATGCATTTCATTTTCAAAGCCGATATCTCATATGTGAAAGTTAACAAAGATTGACGGACAGAGAATCGCCAGCTAGTCTGGAAGGCAGTACGCAGTGTTAGAACTCTGTGGCAAAAGTTGCTAAGGCTACAGTAAAAAACTTAATTGGTCTTCCCTTAAAGAATTGTTTACCTGATGTAAACTTGTGTGACGTTTTATATCCTTACTCACTTGATCGATGAAAACATTTGACTGGAAAATGTTGTCACATGATGTGTTAAAAAGCTATACATGTATAATTTAATGTATTGTCAGGCATACAGGTATCAGTTCTGTACTAAGGCCCATTAATTATTTCATATTCCCTCAAAAACAACAAACGGCTACAAACCAAGAAGATTTTCTGCTGCAATATTTTCTTTAAAATAATGATAATGCACGGGTTTCCTCATAATTAAAATGTGTCAGAACTGTTTAAAAGAAGTTTTTATTTACTCGTTTGAAAAATACCAAAATTGTTGCAGATTTCAAATAATGTATCAAATGAGAAAGGACCCTAGAAAGTAGTTATAGCACATCATCCTTTTGATTTTTTTGTACACAAGTATATAATGTTTAGCAAGACAATTCCAATGATCAACAAACATTTCAGCGTCAGTCGTAGAATGATAGGCAACTTTTAAAAACTTATCCAATTTGTTTAATTTCATTTTTTTTAATGCATTCATACATTATATAGATAAAATGTTTTGTAATTGAGTTAGCCAGGTGACACAAAACCAGTTTATGCACTGTGTATTTTGGAGAAATTAGTCCTACCCTATGACCCAATTACAACAGTTTTTAGTTTTGAAGATAACTGTAAACAAACGGTTTTGCATTAATTTGGCAGAGTTATTAAATAATTACAAGTTACCTTCTAATTGTAGTATAAACAAGAAATGTAATGATTATCGATTGTAATTTTTAATGCACGGTATATGTGTTTGCATCACACGTATTTATAACCTCTAAAGATAAGACAGTCGCGGGTGATCAATCACAACAGGGTTTAACTGAGACTGTAAAAACGTCTTTTCAAATGCATAAACATCTTTTTATTGTCTTTGGATTTAATTTACACGATTATGAACTCGGAATACATGGCTACTTTAAAATCTCTTTCGAAAGAAATTCCGGCGAAGTTACCGATCAAAAATCGATTATTTCAACCAAAGTCGCTCCCTTGTTTGATCCTTGTTGACACAATTAGAAATTAATAAACAATAAAACAGAGGGAAATGCACTTTAGTACGTTGTTAATGCATCAGATTTTATCATTTTCGCAGGTAAACAATCAACTGCCTATTTACCGAAGTCTACGTTCCAAATACAAGGCGATTGTTTCCCAAGTTAAAAAGCAAAATGAAACGAAAAAATCAAAACAAGCTTAAACCACCCTCACAAGTGAAAATGACAACGCGTTGAAATATTTAACCTCAATTTACTTCACAATAATCGGCACCAATGTTATTTCCATGTTTCATAGATTATATTCGCACGTGAACTGTTGCACAACAACCTGCCAGCTTCAAACAAAGAACCTCGTTTTCGAGATGCGGTAGACTGGCGATGCCTGTCATAAGACCAGTCTATCGCAATGAATTGCCAGTCTACGATATATGGAATAACGAGCCATTCTTTATTAGTATTTTCGCAATTATCTCAAATTTGGAACAGAATTCGCCTATAATTTTTGCAATTTATATTTTCCTTTCCATAAGGATGATTTATGCTAAATTACGTTAAACTTACCTCAGTAGTTCTTGAGAAGAAGATTTTTTAAAATGCACCCCCCTTTTTGACAGTTTCGAGGTTTTCTCCGCTTTGAATACAATCTGGCCGTTTATTTTTGCAATTTATATTCACCTTCTTATAAGGAAGATTTGTGCCAAATTTGGTTAAATTCGACCAAGTGGTTTTAGAGAAGAAGATCAAAATGTAAAAAGTTTACAGACGGACAGACAGACGGACGGACAGACGGACGACGGACAACGGGTGATCAGAAAAGCTCACTTGAGCTTTCAGCTCAGGTGAGCTAATGAAAACGAAACGAAAATCAGAACAAGCTAACACCAACGTCATGTGTGAAAACTGTCAACGCATTGAAATATTTAGCCTCAATTTACTTCACAAAATCGGCACCAATATATTTTGCATGTTTCAAAAATTTCCCTTCATTCGCGAACTGTTGCACAACAAGCAAATTCATCATAGTTTCGTATAATGTCATGGCTGCTTTAAACAAAGAACCTCGTTTTAGAAGTATGAAATACGAGTCTTGGTAAAATGGGTATGCAAACCCGGGCCGTGGCAAAATAAAAGCCGGGGCAGATCGGCAATCGTCGATTCCAAATACGCATTATTTTGCAGCAATATTTACAGCAAATACAAATATACTGGTCCATCAAATATCCTGAAATTTTAATGAGATTTGCAGATTAATAACTGCCAATCTTTTGTTTTGTCCAGGCCAGGTCTTGTCTACCCATTTTACCGGATGCCGAACCCGATTGAAACACGCCTTTCCTTTACTATTATTTTTGTAATAACTCAGATTTGAAACAGAATTAGACCTTAATTTTTGCAATTTATATTTTCCTTCCCATAAGGATAATTTATGCTAAACTACGTTGAATTGGAATCAGTAGTTCTTGAGAAGAAGATTTTTAAAAATGCACCCCCCTTTTTCTACAGTTTCAAGGTTTTCTCCGCTTTGAATACAGATCGGACTTTTATTTGTGCAATTTATATTCGCCCTCCCATAAGGATGCTTTGTGCCAAATTTGGTTGAAATTGGATAAGCAGTTTTAGAGAAGAAGTTCAAAATGTAAAAAGTTTACAGATGGACGGACGGACGGACGGCAGACAGACGGACGACGGACAAAAGGTGATCAGAAAAGCTCACTTGAGCTTTCAGCTCAGGTGAGCTAAAAACAGTATTTTAAATTAATTTTCTTTTTTACTTTGTTTCCAATTTTTGTTTTAAATAAGTTATACATACATAATGGTCAAAATATATATAGCGTCTTCTAAAAAAAATTGTTGAGAAAATCAATATTATATATAACTTTCAGTTTTCATGGCTAATGAGTTTCTGAAAAGAAGATTTTTTAAAAGATTTACTCTCTATATTCCTATGTAAAAATTTGAACTCCCATGGTAGCCCCAGCCTACCCTCAGGGGTCATGATTTTCACAACTTTAAATCTACACTACTTGAGGATGCTCCCACATAAAGTTTCAGCTTTTCTGGTCAAATGATTCTTGAGAAGAATATTTTTATAAAATTTGTTAATACCAGTAATTCCTAATTATTTCCCTTTGAGAAAGTGTGTGATGCTTAATTTTCACAACTTTGAATTCTCTTAGCCTAAGTATGCTTTGTGCCAAGTTTGGTTGAAAATGGCCCAGTGATTCTGGAAAAGATGTTGAAAATTTGAAAAGTTTATGCACAGACAGATGGATGGGTGGATGTACGACAGACAAAATGTGACCATAAATGCTCACTTGGGCTTTCAGCTCAGGTGAGCTAAAAAGCAATCCACAGCAAAAATAGCTAAAACATCACTGCATTTGAGCAGTTTTAAGGAAAACATGCATTTCCATTGTTTGATTACTAGTAACTGTAGACCACGTTGTGTGTGATGAGGCATGGATAAGTGTACAATGTGCTGAATTATTACCAATCAACTATCATATTAACAAAAACTGTTCTTAGGTATGTTAATAAAGCAATGTAGATAAATTAAGCTATATAGCTTAATCTAGTGATTGTACTGGACATGGTAACATATTTTAATCATATGTTTGTAATATGTTAATTTCATTTTTATGTTTGCAATTTTCATTATTTTTTGGGATTGATTACACAGCATGGAGTACATATTTCTTATTAATATATTCAAAAAAATATTTTTCACTTTATAGTTCATTGTTGGTACAACTCCTCGTTCTGTATTACTCTCTTCAACTGATTATCCAATATTCACTACAGTGAATCTTTAAAAAAAATATTCCATTATGTTTGCAACTACAGCCACTTGGTAAAGTCTGCCATAGGTTTAACATATTTTTTCAAACATCTGTTTACAATACTTTTTTAAACATATGTTTACAATATTTTACAAACGTTTATAAACTATTTTTCAAACATGTGTTCAACATACTCTGAAATATTCGTATGTTCAACATATGTTTCTTGAAACATATGTTAAAGGGGCATGGTCACCAATTTGGTCAAATTCCATTTTTCACAATGCTTATGAGATGCATTTCTAATAATCAAATGAAATTTGAGAGTCATTCATAGAGTTATGAGCAAGATAGAGGGCTCACAATTCTTTGTCTTGTAAACAAGGCTCATACCCTGTTTTTGATAACACAGGTTCAATATACCAGTGAATAATCTATTTTAAGTAAATTTGTATACCTTCTTTTTTAATTTGTGCTTAAACAAATAGTTCCTCATGTTAAACATATTCATTTTAGGTCTAATACTTGAATTTTATCTTCAACATTCAAAATGTAAACACAATATTTTTTTACATAGAAAAGAATTGTAAGTTCTGTAACTTGCTTATAACTCAACAAATGACACTAAAATTTTGGTTGCCTTAAAAAAAAATGTTGGTTGTCTTAAAAAAAAAAAGCCTTCATGAAGCATTGTAAACATTAAAATTGAAAAAATAATTTTTGACCAAAATTTTGACAATGCCCTTTAAAACATGTTTTAATTTCACCTTATAGTTAGGTGGATGGACAATGGAGTAAATGGATTCAAACATTTAGCAATTTTCCTCTTATGCTCATCTACCAAGTGAGCTAAAGAGAAAAGTCCTTAGCACTGTGGAATCATTTTTATTTGTGGGGGTCAATGGTTGTGGGTAGCCAAAATTTATTAGTTCAAGGGGATGTGATTTCATTGGTAGCAGGTTCTGTATAATTTCAACGAATATTATACAAATATTTGTACATGACTAATGTATACATTTTTTGGGGATGTAAATGTAGGCAAGGGTTACCCATGAAAGCCACGAACAATGATGATTCTAAAGTCCTTGATATCTGATCATTTTGTCTCAGTTCATTTAAAATATACTGACCACTGCACTCTGACTGAGAAGTTGAAGTGGTCCCTCGTGTGGTCCGACCCACAGGACATGGGTCACAGTAGAACATCCCAGACTGGCTCTGGTAGAAGCCAACCCCACAAGGAGCACACCTAGATCCTGTTTGATAGTGTCCAGGGTTACAAATAGCTGCATAAAAAAGAGATTCGAGAAAATAAAATTAATATTGATATACAGTTTAAACTTAAGACATCAAAGAACTTAAGCCTTTTTATACTCCTTTTAAGCACCATGAGAAAACAATAACTCAGCTATCAAGACAGTTTACAATGTATTTAGCATTTTCAGTGGTATATTATAAAAAGAGTTACAATGTAAAAATTAGCTCTAATTCATGTGAAATAGTAGTGTAAAGGATGTAATTAGGAATTTTAACAAATAGAAAGTCCCAGGACCTGAGCTGAGCACTCTGATGAAAGTGAATCAGTTTATGTGATATTAAAAATAAAAATAACAAGATATCTGTGAGCCAATGCTCACTAGTGATACCCCCGCTCTGATGTGAATATGCAAAATAAGCAAAGTCGACATTTAACAGAAAGCTGGCATCCGATTGGTACAGAAATATATCCCACAATATGGCATGCCTAAACAAATAGTGTGTTAAAATTTCAAGCATCTGCGATAAACAGCTGCTGAGAAATCTTTGAGAAAAATTTGTTTGAAAATTTTGGCTAAAATAAACAAAGTCTTCATTTAACAGGAAGATGACGTCCGATTGGTACAAAAATATATCCCACCATATGGCATGCCTTAACAAACACTGTGTAAAAATTTCAAGCATCTGCAATAAATAGCTGCTGAGAAATATTTGACGAAAATTTGTTTGAAAATTTTGGTTAAAAAATAAGCAAAGTCGTCATTTAACAGGAAGTTGACGTCTGATTGGTACAAAAATACATCCCAACATATGGCATGCCTAAACAAATAGTGTGTTAAAATTTCAAGCATCTGCGATAAACAGTTGCTGAGAAATCTTTGACGAAAATTTGTCTGAAAATTTTGGCTAAAAATAAACAAAGTCTTCATTTAACAGGAAGTTGACGTCTGATTGGTACAAAAATATATCCCACGATATAGCATGCCTATACAAATACTGTGTAAAAATTTCAAGCATCTGCGATAAACAGTTGCTGAGAAATCTTTGAGGAAAATTTGTTTGAAAATTTTGGTTAAAAAATAATCAAAGTCATCATTTAACTGGTGGTTGACGTCTGATTGGTACAAAAATATATCCCACGATATGGCATGCCTTAACAAACACTGTGTTAAAATTTCAAGCATCTGCGATAAATAGTTGCTGAGATAAATGTGACAGAAATTTTTGTTACGGACGGACAGACAGACAGACAGACAGACAGACAGACAGACAGACAGACGGACAGACAGACAGACACACAAGGGTAAAACAGTATACCCCCTCTCCTTCGGAGCGGGGGTATAAAAATATTCTATATATCCATACAAGAAACTCTCAATGGACACTATGAGAAAATGATATTAAGTTTAGATACAAATAAAGTAATTTGAGTAGCCCTTTGATTTCATGGCAATTAAGGCCCAAAAGTACTGTACACCAACTATTTTTGCATGCTAGAAATTTTTGTGAGGTTCACAAGAGCATTATTGTTGTGTATATTTCTCACCGTGAATTGGTGTATGGGGGTTATAACAAAACATTGATAAGGCATGGTTGGGAAAATAAATTGCTGCAAACTAGTTCATCTCTAGTAAATCCCAAAATAAAGTTGTTGCAAAGTAGACAACCTTGAGATGGTGACCATCTCAAAGGGCCAGCTTAATAATGTTAAATAAGAACATAGGTAATCACAGATTACAAAGCTCACCGAGACGAGGCATCACCCTTATGAGACATCATCTTTATGAGACCACCTTTATCATTTAATATATGAAAATCATAATTTATGATCTTGGATATTCATGGATTCTGTTTTGACACAAAATCATATATCATCTGTTAAAAAATTAAATGATAATCATATGTTAGTCGATATAATAATACTGTAATAAACAAAGATGATATTGTAAATATGAAATGACCTTGTATTGTGTTAAACCTTATTGTATTTGATCACATAATAACCATCATTATATATAATACAATATTGTATTATATGATAAAATATCATATTACATAATACATCATAACATTGAAACATATGATATTATATTGTATAATTTAGTATGATATTGCATTGTATGATATTGTATAATATTTGATACATTATATAATATTGTATCATATGATACAATATAATTTGATACAACATTGTATCATATCAAATGATACAATATCATGTGATAAAGTAAAAATATTATATAATACAATATTACATTATACTGTAACATATTGTATCATATGATACAATTATATATCATATAAACCAATATCATCTTATACAATATCGTATTATACGATAATATATAATATTACAATATCATATATAATACAATTTCTGTGGTATAATTGTATATTACAGAAACCAATATCATATTATATTATATCATATGATACAATACTAAAGATACAATAAAATATTATATAATATTGTAATATTATATAGAATACTATACAGAACAATATCATGATACAATATCATATTATAAAATATCAAAAAATTGATACAATATCATATCGTATCATATAACTTTTTTCAATATAACATATGATATTATAATGTATCATATTAAACAATAGCGTTTGTTATCATACAATACTTTATCATAGGAATCATGTTATATCATTTAACAACAACCACATCTTTCTATCAAGCAGGTTTAAGTGAGATTTCTTTAGCATCCTTGATAATGGAGATCAGGCTCTGCATCTGAAGCAACCTCTGCATTTCATTTATAATATAGTTAAATCAACTTTGCAAGCTATCATCTATAAAACATGTGACCTGTTCCAAAAAACTAAACCTCATCCAGCATCCGTAACCTACGTCTCAGATTCAGCATTCAAGCCTGTCAGGTGCATCAGTATCATAAGACGCATCACCCATGTAAGTTTGGTGAAGTTAGGACCAGTATTAACTAAGATATCATCATCAGAGGGCACCACCAATTAAAACCTTAACCACCTCCAGCATCCGAAACCTATGGCTCAGATTCAGCATCCATGCCTATCATGTGCATCTGTATCATAAGACACACCATCCATTCAAGTTTGGTGAAGTTAGGACCTGTAATAACTAAGATATATTTTTTAGCATCCTTGATAATGGAGATCAAGCTCTGCATCTGAAGCTTCCTCTCCGATTCATTCATATTACAGTTTAATCAACTATACAAGTTTGAAATAGTACTATTATCTATGTAACATGTGACCTGTTAAAAAAAACTTAACCTTATCCAGCATCCGAAACCTATGGCTCAGGCTCAGCATTCAAGCCGTTCAGGTGCATCATTATCATAAAACGCACCATCTGGTGAAGTTAGGACAAGTAATAACTAAGATATCATCATTAGAGGGCACCTGGTTCAAAAACTTTAACCAGCTCTTAAAACCTTAACCTCCTCCAGCATCCGAAACCTATGGCTCAGATTCAGCATTCAAGCTGTTCAGGTGCATCAGTACAATAAGACGCACCATCCACACAAGTTTGATGAAGTTTGGTCCAGGAGTAGCTAAGATATAATCATTAGAGGGCACCTGCTCAAAAAATTTTAACCAGCTCCAAAAACCTTAACCTCCTCTAGCATCCGAAACCTATGGCTCAGATTCAGCATTCAAGCCTGACAGGTGCATCAGTATCATAAGACGCACCAACCAT
Organism: Magallana angulata; assembly: GCF_025612915.1. Lineage (NCBI taxonomy): Eukaryota > Metazoa > Mollusca > Bivalvia > Ostreida > Ostreidae > Magallana > Magallana angulata. The sequence goes on along the minus strand of NC_069120.1, from coordinate 25,015,435 downwards.
ACAAGTTTGGTGAAGTAAGGACCAGTAGTAAATAAGATATTATCATCAGAGGGCACCTGCAACAAAAACTTTAACCAGCTCTAAAAACCACTCCAGCATCTGAAACCTACAGCTCAGATTCAGCCTATCTGGTGCATCAGTATCAATAGACCCACCATCCATGCAAGTTTGGTGAAGTACGGACCAGCAGTAACTTAGATATTGCTATCAAAGGGCACCTGCAACAAAAACTTTAACCTGCTCCAAAAACCTTAACCTCCTCCAGCATCCGAAACCTATAGCTCAGATTCAGCACTCAAGCCTGTCTGGTGGATCAGTATCATAAGACACACCATCGATGCAAGTTTGGTGAAGTTAGGACCAGGAGTAACTTAGATATTGCTATCAAAGGGCACCTGCAACAAAAACTTTAACCTGCTCCAAAAACCTTAACCTCCTTTAGCATCTGAAATTTAGGACCCAGATTCAGCATCTGAGTCTTTTAACACCACAAGTAGGTCCAGATGCATCATCCATGCAAGTTTGGTGAAGATTGGACAAGTAATAGCTTAGATACAGGACCTGCAACAAAAACTTTAACCAGGTCCGGATGCCGACGCCGACGCCGAGGGTATAGCATAAGCTCCCCCCGACTTCGTCTCGGTGAGCTAAAAAAAATCAATTCAGAGGATTTTACTTCGACATTAACCTATGAATTCAAGAAATTTTTTAGGTTGGCATAGGTCATGAATTAAGTCAAGCTCATTGACCTTACCAGCTATTTAATTGGGTTTAATATGAGTAAGATTAAGATAATAATTTGTGGATTCAAACTGGATCTAATAGAGATATACTAAGACCTTCATCTTTGACCTTGAAACTTGGTTTAGAATCGCTGCACACTCTTTACCAAAAAGCACTATTAATGTAAAGTATGTGCCAGATAAGGCTGAGGGGAGATAAAATATACTCCAATTTTTTTTAAGCAGTCTGATATGACCTTGACCCTTGACCTAGAAAAGCAGTTCAATGATACTGCAATCCCTTTAACCTTAGACACTCTGTGAAAGAAGTATGAGCCAGACAGGATCAAAGAAGAGGTGTCCCAGACAATGATTTTACATATAATTTTTCTATGAGCCTATGACCTTAACCTCGGACCGAGAAACATGGTTCATGGCCACTGCACACCCTTTACCCAAAGGCACTCTGTAGATTAAGTATGAGTCAGATTGTGCCAAGGGAAGAGAAGATATGCCCTGAACAAGAAAAATCCAATGAAAAGATGGATGAAAGAACTGATTAACGGAAAGACTGATCACTATAGGGCGCCTAAAGAGCGAGACCCTAATAACAGTTGGTTTACCGTATTCAGTTATTGCAAATATTGGTTTTATTGAATAAGAATTAACAAGGCCTACCTTTGCAGTCTGAGCTGCTAGGGCTGGCTACAGTCTGTGTTGTGAATCCCTGCGGACATGGAGTACAGGAAGTCTGGTCATCCTGATCCTGGTACGTTCCCACTGGACAATCCTCACAAACAATTGTATTGCTATTGAAGAAATTTCCTGGACCACAATTGACTATACAAAAAGTTAAGAAAATAAAATAAAAAAACAAGAGACCAAAAAGTGTCTGCATTTAATCGTGAAAATACATGTTAAGTTAATAAATGCTTTCTATCTGAAAAAGTTATTCATGTATTTGAAAACATTAGAAACTAGACAACACTGAGATGGTGACCATTTCAAAGGGTCCTGTTTAATAATGGACAATGAATGAAAAGCATTTTAGAGAATTTTGCTTTGACCTTGACCTATAGCTAAGAAAATCTGCTGCTGGCAGAAAACTTTTAATTCAATTTCAATACCCCTTACATACATTTTTGTTCACCCTGAGCAAGATTAAGCAAATGTGAAATAATCTATGGTCTAAACCCGATTACCATTAAGAGATCTACGATGACCTTTATCTTGACTTGGTTTAAAGTCATTGCACACAATTAACCAAAAGGCTCTGTTTAGAGGAAGTATGAGCAAAATAGGGCTAAGTGGAGAGTATATATGCTCTTAAAAATAGGATTTTAGTGTGGTATGATATGAACTTTACACTTGACCTACAAACATCATTCAAGATTACTGCATATCCTTAGATCAAAGGAACCCTGTGGATGAAGTATGAGCCAGATTGGACAAAAGGGAGAGAAGATATGCTCTGGACCAGATTTTCATATAATTCTGCCATGATCTTCACATTTGACCTTGAAACTTGGTTCAAGATCAAATGTAACTGTGACTCAAAAGTTCTGTTTATGTGAAGTGTAAGCCAAATAGGGCTAAGTAGAGAGTACGTATCCTCTAAAAAAGAATTTTTAAATGGTTCAATATGACCTTGACCCTCATTTCTTTACTACATTCAAGATCACTAAACACCTTTTGACCATAGGCACTCTGTGAGAGAAGTATGAACGAGACTGGACCAAGGGGAGAGAAGATATATATGCCAGACAATAATTTTTCATAATTCTGTTATGACCTAAACCTTAGACCTAGAAAGGTAGTTCAAGGTCACTGCACACTGTGGATGAAATATGAGCCAGATTGGGCCTATGCTCCGACCAAGAGATCTTGGACAAATGGATGGATGGACAGAAGGACACTTACTGACAGATTGATCACTATAGGGCGCAAATACTAAAGTATGCAAAATGGTAGTGAAGATAATTACCCTGGTGTACTTGCTTAGCTGCACAACTGTAGTTCTATGTAGAAATTTGAATTGACAGATAGTCTAACTATCTGCTTGTAAAGCCAAAATCTAGCTAGCACCGAAACCATTAAACTCTTTTATAGCTGTCTTGCTGCTTCTCATGACTACAATTTCTATATTTCTCTGTATACCATTTTTTCCCTATGGATACAGCATGTTTTACATTAAATTAAGAAGCTATGTAATGATGATCAAATGTTTTCCAGTCAATTTTTCATTGGTATGTTGAAAAATTAATACATTTTTTAACAATCATGAAAAAATACAACAAAACAAGAGGTCCAAGCGGGCTACATCACTCACAAAAGCCATAATAAAATCGGCTTTATGGATCATATATAAAATATCTGGACAATGTCGTAAAATGAATCCCGCATAAAAAGATTTTCAATTTTTTTCTAAAGATATTCTTATGTCAAACATGAAACCTGAATCTTCCGTACCTGAGGATGCTTCCACATAAGTTTCAGCTTTTCAGGCCAATTAGTTTTTAAGAAGATTTTTAAAGATTTTCCTCTTTACATTCCTATGTAAATATTTGATTCCCCAAGTGTGCCCCCCCCCCCTACCCCCATGGATCATGATTTGAACAATGTTAAATCTGAACTACCAGAGGGTGCTTCCACACTTCCACACAAGTTTCAGCCTATCTGGCCAATTATCTTTTGAGAAGATTTTAAAGGATTTTTCTCTATATATTCCTATGTAAATAAAATTGACCAACTATTATGGCCCCACCCCCTGGGGATCATGATTTGAACAAATTTGAATCTACACTACCTGGGGATGCTTCCATACAAGTTTAACCTTTTTAGCTGATTGGTTATTGAGAAGAAGATTTTTGGAAGATACCGACAAAGAACAAGTGCACTTAAGCTATAGAGAATGGGCCCTTTTTCAGTGCCGTTTATATGTAGAAAATATCAACAAATTGCTTTTTTCTCGTAATAGTTAAACACTAATAGATACTTCTGATTTATATGCACGCTTAAATTTACCAAAATTAGAATACAATTTAAAAAAGGAGGATTTTTAAATGCCTATAAATAATCCAAATCCGGAAAAATCGAACCGAACCTACTTGAATTGTGTCTATTTAAATCAGAGGGAGGAGACATTTAAATCAACATTGCTCTGTTGGTGGATCGATTGGCGCGTTTGCTGAATTATACTTTATGCATTATTTTACGTCTGAAAAAAAATCGAATGAAGCTTTGAAGTTGCATATTACCATAGTGACAAACAAACATTCATGACCATACAAAGATGATGGAGGCGATCTAAAACGTGTCAATGTTTTACAGTGAGCACATTTGACAAACGTTTACCTGGATAGAAACCACGTGATTGATTGAAATAATTTATTCCATGCATGAGTTCAAACATGGGTCACGCAGGTAATAGCTTTCGCTTGCTATAGGAAAAACCTTGAATTTTTCATACGTTTTTTCATTTTTTAGGTACCAGCCTAACCGAGTACAAACTTCTTACTTTCACGGGAGTTTACTAAATGTATAATGCGTATTTTGTCTTTTCCACAAGTTTGTACTCGGTTAGGCTGACAGTAAACAAAGGCTTTAAAATGAATGCCTGTCCTCGATTTACTATACAAAATCACGAATGTCTGCTGACCCCTACTATGTTTTAAAGCTTCGTGCATTTTATTTACAATAAATTCAGCGCTAAAACTTGTTAATTCTTATGGAATAGATATCAATAGATAATGTTAGGGGAAAAAATATGCTTAATTTGATTCTTCATATTTTCACTTTTCACCGGGGCCCATAAGTGCACTCGTCCTTTTCAATAATTCTTAATCATCTCCCTTTGAAAGAAGCTTTGGCCCTCTATTTTCACAAACTTGCATGCTCTTCACCTAAAAATTGCTTTGTGATTTTTTTGTTTGAAATATGTCCAGTGTTTCTGGAGGAGAAGTTGTAAAAGTGAAAAGTTTATGACAACAATGACAACAACAACGACAGACAACGGGCAAATTTTGAACAGAAATGCTCACTTGAGCTTTCATCTAATGTGAGCTAAAAAATGAATAGGAAAGTAGAAAAAGTTGTTTCAAGTCAGACCATACCACAATAGCCATCCACCACTGATTGTCTGGTAGGACAACTCTCTGAAGAGTCAATAGTAAAAGAGTTCAGTTCAGGTGATCCATTGGGAATTGTTGTCTACAAGTGATAAGAATTTTTATTATTTGTATTAAATAATCAGACACACTGATTGGTATTAAAATCAATGAATTTTGCTGACAATTCCCACTTTGCAAGCCAATGTTTTTTTACTTTGCACAAGTTTTATAATTTCCCATGTATGTGGATAGTTCGAAGACACAAAACCATAAATATTATGATACAATATTGTATTATATGAACAGATATGGCATCTTTGAAATGAAATCATATTAATACAATATTTTATGATACAATGATACAGAATCATATCATGGTCATATGATACATTGCTTTATTATATCATACAATATCATATTGTATCATTTGTATGATATAAAATATTGTATCATGTAATACATTATATTTTTATATCACATGGTATGATAAAATAGCATATGCTATAATATGACATAATATGATAGCATGTCATTTAATGATATGATATTCTATGGTATAATATTATATATAGAGGATATCTATATTGTGTGATTTTATACTTTGCTTTATATAACGAGTTGAAATGGTGTATATATTTCGCGAGGCTTGCCAAGCGAATATAACCATTTCAACGAGTTGAATAAAGCAAATATAAAATCACACAATTATTGATGTTCTATTTATCTCATACAATTTGATCTATATTATGAAGCTTTTGAGACCGTCCCTTATATGACCCTTATATGACCCGAATTGATTTTTTTCAAAGATTAAAAAACGATGATGCAACGTTGTGTTATGCGGTTATTATGACCTTGCGCAATACAATTTAGTACGTCATTTCTGAGATAAATCTAGCTGTTTTAATGTAAAGTTTCACTGAAATAAACCTTGAAATTATTTTTTTAGCTCTAAATAATATTTCTTAGAGCTTATTCACTTGATTAAATGGAAATACTGGTCAGAAGACATGAATAATCAAGTTTGTTGACATAAACAAAGTTGTGAATGCACGTTAGTTTGAATTGACTCGAACAAGGAACAGTTGTTGATGTTTTATAACACAAACACAAGCCTAATGATTAGGAATTGAAATTAGTGAATAAGGATGCTTACTGGTGGTGGAATCAAAGTCTTATGAAACATTATTTCAGTAAGTTTTTGTATATAAACACAACCAGAGCACTCTGTTTTCATCGCGTCATTAGGATGAACTCGTTGATAGTTAACATAATTTGTAGTTCTATAAACTCCACAAAGCAAATTGAAAGTTGGAAGGGTGCTAAACTTACCAAAAATCTTGACAAACAAGAAAAAAGGGTCTTGATGTTACAGTTATGTAAAACTTTGCAAAAGAGGGGTGTGTGTGTGTGGGGGGGGGGGGGGGGAGGGGGAGTTTTTAAACAGTCCCATCTAGTTTGAGATAACGAAGTTTGACTGTCGTAAAGTAAACCATCCCAAAGCAAGTTTGAATAACGGTATTTAATTAGTAAGGACCATTATTTATCTTAACACTTTCTCCAAAAACCAATACCCTCTCCAGCATCTGGCACCTATGACTCAGGTTCATCCAAGCCTTTAGAATTTACATTAGAATCACAAAATACAACATTCATCCAAGTTTGGTAAAGATAGAACAAATAATATTCTAGATATGGCCACCAAAGGGCACCTGCTCGAGAAACTCTAACCTGCTCCAGCATTTGAAAGCTTTGGCTCAAATTCAGCATTTAAGTTTGTTGATTGCATCAGTATCACAAGATACATCATTAATCCAAGCATGGTGAAGTAAGGACTAGTAATCTCTTAAGTATGGCCATCAAAGAGCACCTGCTCTAAAACTTTAACCTATTCCAAAAACCTTTACCTTCAGCATCCAAAACAAGTGCAGATTTTGCATCCCATAAGTATCATAAAATGCAACATCAATTCAAATTTGGTGATGACAGGAATAGTAAAAACTTAAATATGGCCATCAAGGGGCACCTGCTCAAAAAACTTTAACCTCCTTCAGCATCTGAAATTCATGACCCTGATTCAGCATCCATGCACATTTGGGAAAGCTACAGCAATAACATAGATACAAGACTTGCTCCAAAAGCCACAATTTGTTTCATATGCCGATACCAAATTTATCAGTGTTTTTGTAACTGTAAACGAATTTTAAATTGTGATAGTTTTTACAACAAAGAAACTTTTTTTAGCTATTAATCAGTGATAATCAAACTGGTTTGACACTTATTTTTACCAATTTAACTCATTTACATGTAATCTTTTACAAATACGATATAAAGTAAAAGACCTATTTTGATACACACATAACCATGAAATTCTAAAACGAAAGTCAAATATCTGTCACCATTTTTTTCACAATTTGAATTACAACAAATCAACAAAATATCTTTCCTAGATGTTCAACACAGAATGACTATCACTTAACCTTGTAATCATTTCCAGACTTTTTATCATTTTTTTTTGTGACAACTTTAATTTAAATACTCAATGTTTCTCTATTTCATAAAGAAATGAACATTTTAATCTTTTTCCATATCTAGCCTTCTAAATAATAGAGCATGTGACTTTCAAGAACATTTATTTTGTTAATATGATCATAATCAAAATGGTACCTAATAATGAACAAGCATGGGTGGGACGTTTCAAAGCATACATTTGCTTTAAATCATTAATTTTCAAAAATTATATATAATCTTCATAATGTCATATCTGCATATATTTGATCTCACAAAATCATACTAAATTTTTATCTGTATCATAGTTATATTTATAAAACTATTTTTGAAATTTGAAACTTAAAATTGAACGTACTAAATTGTTTAGATTTTACAATAAAAAAACCAATACAATGCATGCATGTTTATTTTTTCTTTACAACTAAATAAAAGCTGTTTAAGAGAATATGCATCAATTTCCTGAATTCTTACTGAAAAATTTAAAAGCTGTGATTCCAGGACATTTCTGATCAGAATCTCCTCAACATTTAAGGTCTCCGCAGGACTTGATCGAGTTAGTATGGCCCTGTAATTATAGTGTCAAACTAAACAGTATGAAGAGTATATTTGTGAGGTTACAGTCATTAGGATTTACCACATGTTTCAATATTATGGCCAAATAATTTTGAAATAAAAATTCTCATTGTTAAAATTTAACCTTCCATTGTGGCCCCACCCGATCCCCCTGAATTCATCATTTAAACATATACTTTAATGTACACTACCTGAGGATGTTTCTACATAAGTTTAAGCTTTTCTGGTCAAATGGTTTTTGAAAAGAAGATTTTTAAAGATTTTCCTCTATATTTTTTTATGTTAACATTTGATCCCCCTATCGTAGCACTACCCTGTGGAGTACCACTAGGGAACATGATCTGAAGTTCTATACTACTTGAGGATGCTTCCACCCAGGTGTCAGTTTATCTGGCTAATAAGCTTTTGAGAAGATTTTTAATAGATTGTTCTCTCTCTCTCTCTCTCTCTCTCTCTCTCTCTCTCTCTCTCTCTCTCTCATTTTTTAGGATTTAAAGGATTTTTCCCTTCATATTCCTATGGAAAAATTTGACCCCTATTGTTGCCAATCCTTGCCCTGGGGATTATAATTTGAACAAACTTGAATCTACACTACCTAAGAATGCTTCCACACAAGTTACATCTTTTCTGGCTGATTGGTTTTGAGAAGTTTTTAAAATATTAATCTCTATTTATTCCTATGTAAAAATTCCACTACCTCTTGTGCCCCCGCTCCTGGTCTGAAAAAATTCGGATGGACGACCTGAAAGCTACAGTGCCACCCACTGAAAAATTGAATATTTATTGCGCACAAAAATGTGCGCTATTTTTGGACTTATTAAGGAAGGAGTCTTATCAAACATACTTCTTATAATAAGAAATACATGAAATTTTGACACAGTCAAATGGATCATATTACCAAATGATTTTATCAGTTTAATCAAAGATGACCTTTATGTTTTCCCATAAAGGTCAGGTCAAGGTCACTACTTTTTTCCTCACGTAAAGGATGATAAAAATAAGTATAGTTCTTTGTAGTTCTGTAGACATTTGTTTAAGATTTGAAGATTCTATTCTTCCATGAAATGATAGAATATCAGAATGTCTGAGAATCAGCTTATACTACTAAATTGGAATAAATATTTACTCTAAAATTGATATTGCTTAGCCTGCATTTCCTGTAATTTAAAAAAAAAAAAAAATTCAAGAAATTTTGATTATTTTTTTATGCTTCAAATAATAAAATATTTCTGATTTTTATGTATTATGAACACTTTATAAAAAGATTTAAATTGACAGAAAAGCTATTATATTGACCATTTAATAAGAGAGAAAAACTGATTCTAATTATTTTTTTCACAAAAAATCAATGTATAGAATGGGCGCTTTAAAGGCTTATAAAAATTTAATTTGATAGGCAAATCATACATGTATTTTAAAAACATATTCTAAAACCAAAGTTTCATATCATTAGTTCACATTAGTAAAAAAAATCCAACATTAATGTTATTGTTTTTAAAATGCTAAAACAGACTCATTAATCTGCAGCAATTCTGAATTGTGAAACATGTGATATTTTCCTGCGCCAATATTATGCCAAAATTATAGTCCTTGTTATATTCTAAACATTGATTACTTTTTCTATGCCAAGTTGTATGATAGTAAAAAAGAAAGAAAAATATACTATTTTGGGTCTTCCGTTTCCAACGGAAGACCTTATAGTTTTCATACGATTTCTTATTAAGGTCTTCCGTTTCCAACGGAAGACCTTATAGTTTTCGTACTGTTTCTTTTTATTTTTTTTTCTCCAAATTTTGTGCACGAGATTTCTCGAAAACTGTTCAACCGATGTCAACCATTTTTTCACAGAAGATGGGACTTGATATACACTTAATACATTTTTGAGATTTTTCCTGTCGTCACTTCCGGTACTGATTTATCGGCCATTTTGTACATTTTTACGACCTATTTTGTGCAGAGCTGATCTCAGAAACTATCAGAGATATGACTATGAAATTTTCAGGATAGGTAGTCTATAGTTTGAAGTTGTGCACTATTATGTTGTTTTACGCCAGAGGCGCCATTTCTTGGAGCTCGCCTGGGCACGAAAATTGGGTACGAATTTCTATTCAAAATTTTCATACGTTTTGATCAGTATCTTTTTATGAGTTGATATTTTGTTAAGACATATATAAAAAAAGTAGTAGATAATCATAAGTTCTTTCCAACGAAATCAAGAAAAAGGGGCTGGCCCCTTTATTTTGGGGCCACGACACTCGTAAACTCTATTACAAATAACTTAAAAACAATAAAAATGTTGTAATGCATTATAGAAGCAAAGTTGTTGATCATAACGATATCTATCAGAAAAAATCTTTGCCACGCCAATTTATTACGTAATTCTAGGGGCCAAAGTAATTAAACTTTGACGCAATATATCTAGAAAAGGAGACATATTTGTTAAGCACTGTAGAAGAGAAAATGTTTGCATTTATGATTCTAATCGATTCCATTTATCAAAGCACCAATGTCTGTCCCTATTAAGGATCTAGAGGGCTGGCCCCTAAAATATTTAACCATTTGTATCTCAAATATGATCAACAATTTTAGATGGGTGTAAGAGCAAAACATGTTAATATTCTTAAGACCTTTTCAAAGAAATCATGAAAAAGGGGCTGGTCCCTTTATTTAGTGTCCAAGACACTCGTAAACTCTATAACGAATAACTTTAAAATGATCAAGATTTTGTAATGCATTATAGAAGCAATGTTTTTGATCGTAACAATATCTATCAGAAAAAATCAATACCGCGTCCATTAATGACGTAATTTGGAATTTCTAAGGGCCAAAGTACTTAAACTTTGACGCTATATATATAGAAAAGGAGACATATTTTGTTAAGCATTCTAGAAGAGAAAATGTTTGCAATTATAATTCTAATCAATACCATTAATAAAAGCATCAATGTCTGTCCCCATTAAGGATCTAGAGAGCAGGCCCCTAAAAATTTAACCATTTGTATTTAAAAAATGAACAACAATTTTAGGTAAGTGTAAGAACAAAAAATGTTAGTATTTGTAGGACCTTTTGAATGAACTCAAGAAAAAGGGGCTGGCTCCTTAAATTAGGGGCCAGGAGACTCGTAAAGTGTCTTACACATACCTTAAAAACGATCCAGATTTTGTAATGCATTGTAGAAGCAAAGTTGTTGATAGTAACAATATCTATAAGAAAAAATCATTGCCACGCCAATTTATTACGTAAATAAGGATTTTTAGGGGCCAAAGGAATTAAACTTTGACGCAATATATATAAAAAAGGAGACATATTTTGTTAAGCACTGTAGAAGAGAAAATGTTTGCAATTATGATTCTAACCGATACCATTAATAAAAGCATCAATGTCTGTCCCCATTAAGGATCTAGAGGGCTGGCCCCTAAAATATTCAATCATTTGTATCTCAAAAATGATCAACAATTTTAGATGGGTGTAAGAACAAAAAATGTTAGTATTCTTAACACCTTTACAAAGAAATCAAGAAAAGGGGCTGGCCCCTTAAATTAGGGGCCAAGGCACTTGTTTACTCTATTACAAATAACTTACAAATGATAAAGATTTTGTAATGCATTGTAGAAGCAAAGTTGTTGATCGTAACAATATCAGTTTGTAAAACTTATTGCCACACCCATTGATGACGTAATTAGAAATTTTAGGGGACTAAAATCTTAAATCTTTAATGTGCTGTATGTGAAAAAGCAAAACTCTTTGTCAAGCATATGAAAGGATAATAACAATCGTTTACATTATCTGAATGGGAGGGGTTGAGTGGAAATTCTGAAATTTCATTGATATTTTAATGGTATTGTTTAAAAAATTGAACGGAAGACCTCCTCGTTACTCGTAACGAGATCGTATCTAGTTATTATTAAGGTCTTCCGTTGGAAACGGAAGACCTTATTGTTTTTGCTTTGTTTCTTTTCCTCTATTATTAAGGTCTTCCGTTTCCAACGGAAGACCTTATTGTTATTGCTTTGATTCTTTTCCTCTATTATTATTATTATTCTTTTTTTTTTCTCCCACGTTTTCTCAAAAATGCTTCAGCCGATTTTTATGAAATTTTCAGATCTTATTCATGACAAAATTTGTAAGAAAATTACACGAGTTTTTTTTTAATCGTCACTTCCGGTACCGAGATATTAAAGATTTTACGTTTTTGCTTGCTCACGATTTTTCTCAAAAAGTATTTAAGATAGAACCTTTAAATATTCAGAGATGGTAGGGAGTGAACGGCCGCAGTGCCCTTCGCATATCCGAACGTCCGCCGTCACTTCTGGTCGTCACCGGAAGGAAATGAAAAACCTTAATTTTTCAATTTTTTAAACTTGATTTTTTTTTATATTTTTATTAGATAGAGACACTTAAAACACTTCAGAATATGAAATTCGTTTTTAAATCGATCCACGCATTCCCGAGATTTTGTGCTCAAAAGTTCTGAAGCGAGGGTCCGCGTAGCTCAGTCGTTAGAGTGGTGGACTTGTGCCCAGGCGACCCGGGTTCCGTCCTCAAGTGCCGATTATATTTCTTCCCTAATTTTATTTTGTTTAATGATTTTATCTTTAAAATGATGGTTTTTATTGTTTTCCGTTTTATTTTTATAATAAATAAAGATAACAGCTTTTTTAGTACAGATATAGAGCTCGTTTCTGTCAGCAGTTGGCTTAATTCAGACGCTCGTCGCATCGCCAGCATCAAAGACATGCCGCCGAAGCTCCCTTGCAGTACGACTGCATTAGAGTTCATTGGGTCGCTTTGCCGGCATCAAAGAAATGCCGCCATCTCCTTGACTGTATGCACACAACATTTACTTAACAATGCACAAACGTTATTCTACATGGCTTTAAAATGAGGACTGATTACATGTAGTATTTATTTACATAATTATATAGATAAACGCATGCATGAATACATGCGTTTATTGACATAGGTTCCTTATATATTGATTTCCTGAACACTATAAAACACTATGAAATCTCTCTCTCTCTCTCTCTCTCTCTCTCTCTCTCTCTCTCTCTCTCTCTCTCTCTAAAGTACAACTGTTTTAGCATTTGAATAAGAACTAATACAAGTAACATGCAGTAAATTGGATAGAGGCTAAATTACATTGCGTACAAAAATTATACATGTATTTATTTTAAGTTATGGGATAATGTCTATGGATTCAAATAATTTGAAATTCATTGTTTAATGATTGTCTCCTTACTGATTGGAAGTCAACGCTAAAAAGTCATTTTTATTACAGATGGTGTACTTTTTTTCTTTCTTTTTTTTGTGCATGTCTATATACTGATACAAATCTGTTGCCTGTCTGGGATTAAGAAAAACCTCCGAAGTTTATACACGTAACTATACAAACGAACGGGTGACTGCGACAAGGTTTGAAAATTGACCACCCGTTTATGAGTGTTTGAGCCTAAGAATAAACAGATGTAAAAAAAAAAATCAATAGTTACATCTTTCAAACAACGCTTATACATTGTTCTAACATATTTATTTTATTTAGAAATTGTACATGTGTAATATGTGATATTTAGAATTTAATAATCTACGTTTAATATGGAAGTAACCGACCGACCCCCCCCCCCCCCCAATTCATAAAATCATTTAGTTTTTCTGGCCCGATTTTACTTGTATTAATAACAGAGTTATGAAGCTTTTGGCATTTGAGTTTCAATTGTCGTGTTTGACATGTACTGTAAAAAAAAATTCTAACTCCCAAGCCCTTCTCTCAATCCTAATGAAAATTCGTGAATATGAACCTCGGACCACATTCTTATCGTCTGTTAAATATGCAGCGGATTGAAGAATTAAGACGAAATTCCTGAGATTAAACGACGCCTATTGCCTATACGTGGAAATTAAATTTACACAGTACACGCACCGACCCCCCCCCCCTCCTTCCTATTCACAAATTCATTTAGTTTTTCTGGCCTGATTTTACTGGATCTTTCATCTTGAACCTTTTTTTTTCAACCTAGTTCAATTCTAGATAACTGTTCTAATGACCAGACCTATTCGTTCATTTTTAAGAGAGTTATGATTTTTTGGGCATTTGAGTTTCGATTGGCGTAGTTGACATGTACTGTAGAAAATAATTCTAACTCCCGAGCCCCTTACTCAATCCTAATGAAATTTTGTGTAAATGTATCTCGGACCCCATTCTTATTGTCTGCCAAATATGCAGCGGATTGAACAATTAAGAAGAAATTCCTGAGATCAAACGGCCAGTATAGCCTGTACGGGGACTTAAAATTTACACAGTACAAGGGATGTAAGCAGCCGCGTAATATTTCTTGTTTTCCATTTTGTCTGTATCTACGATAGCGTGTGAAATACTTATGAATGTTAGAACTGTGGAAATTACTTTCATCAAATTTTTACCGAAAAAATTAACGTGTTACTGATTTCGTTATTTCTACATTTATAAAGATTTTATCAATCCTGTTGAAATAAAACAGTCAAACATAATAGTTAAGGTCACCAAAAAAATTCTCAATACTGAAATACATGGGTAAAATGCATCAGTAATTGTTTTAGGATTTGCCCTACTTGTTGTGAACCGAATCCGAGATTAACGCCTCAAAATTCTATTTTCGATTTATTTACGACGAAAATCGAGCTCGCGTCTTTTCACCCCCCTCCAGACACAAACAAGCATCAATATTTCAAAAGACCTCGCACTGTTACCAAACCTGAATAGTCAGACATCTTACACGTTGTTATTCATCTCATACAAAAACTCAGCTCCTCTCCCGGGCGGAAACGCCCCAAATTCAAAGACAAATTCGGGAATTATTTCGCGTCAGCCATGTTTAAATTGAGACGTGTTCTAATCTCGCCGGAGCCAAGATTTGTTCTTTCTCTCTATTTCTTTCTCTCCTTTTTATTTAATTTTCTAACTAAAATATTCAACATAAAAGGGTTGTTGGACTGTAGTACAAGTTGAAAAACACTCTTCAATTAAGATTTAGAAAACAGTTTTTTTTATCATTAGGGTCTTCCGTCTTCAGCGGAAGACCCTTCTATTCTTATTGTTATTAGTGTCTTCCGTTCACAAAGGCAGACCCTATTTTTTTTCTTCGATATCTTTTTTATCACAGGTCATTAGACCTGTTATTAGGTCAAAAGACCTCTTATTTAATATGAAATAAAATATGGGGATGGTCCTTTAAATTAGGGATCCAACGGGGTGTATAATCCTTCATCCATCCCTCTTTTAGATCAAATCTGCATTTCCTGATATGTTTCGTTGAGTAAGATAAAAGGCAAGGTCATTTCCTCTTCTAAAAATCGGACGGAAGACCTCCTCGTTGCTCGCAACGAGATCGTGTCTAGTTATTAAGGTCTTCCGTTTCCAACGGAAGACCTTATTGTTATTGCTTTGTTTCTTTTTCACTATTATTAAGGTCTTCCGTTGGAAACGGAAGACCTTATTGTTTTTGCTTTGTTTCTTTTCCTCTATTATTATTATTAAGGTCTTCCGTTGGAAACGGAAGACCTTATTGTTTTTGCTTTGTTTCTTTTCCTCTATTATTATTATTATTTTTTTTTTCTCCCACGTTTTCTCAAAAACGCTTCAGTCGATTTTGATAAAACTTTCAGATCTTGTTTATGACAACATTTGTAAGAAAAGTACGTGAGATTTTTTTGGTCGTCACTTCCGGTCCCGAGATATTAAAGATTTTATGTTTTTGCTTGTTCACGAGTTTTCTCCAAAAGTATTTAAGATAGAACTTTCAAATTTTCAGAGATCGTAGAGAGTGAACGGCCGCAGTGTACTACGCATATCCGAACGTCTGCCGTCACTTCCGGTCGTCAGCGGAAGGAAATGAAAAACCTTAATTTTTCAATTTTTTGAACTTGAATTTTTTTTATGTTACTATTCGATAGAGACACTCTAAAAACCTCTGAATATGAAATCTGTTTTAAAATCGATCAATGCATTCTCGAGATTTTGGGCTCCAAAGTTCTGAAGCGAGAGTCCGCGTAGCTCAGTCGTTAGAGTGGTGGACTTGTGTCCAGGCGACCCGGGTTCAGTCCCCGAGTGCCGATTATTTGTTCTTGCTTAACTGTGTTTTGTTTAACGATTTTATCTTTATAATGATGGATTTGAATGTTTTCCGTTTTCTTTTTGTCATAAATAAAAATAATAGCGGCTTTTTTTCAGTACAAATATAGAGCTCTTTTCTGTCAACTGCTCGCAAAATTCGGTCGATTGTCGCATTGCCGGCATCAAAGACATGCCGCCGAAGCACCCCTGCAGTTCGACCGCATTAGAGTTCACTGGATCGCTTTGCCGGCATCAAAGAAATGCCGCCATTTCAATGATTGTATACACACAACATTTAGCAATGCACCAACGTTTTTAGTATTTCACATGGCTTAAAAAGAAAGGTTGTTTTGTATTTATTCAAACATTTAGATATGTACATGTATGCATGTATACATGCGTTTATTGACAAATGTTGCGTTTATATTGAATTCCTGAACACTAAAATCTCTCTCTCTCTCTCTCTCTCTCTCTCTCTCTCTCTCTCTAAAAGATCTACTACAGGTAACATGGAGTAATGAGGCTAGAGGCTAATGTACATTTGACGTCAAAAAAGTAAATACGTATTTTTTTTCTAGTTACGGGATATTGTCTACGGATGTTATTTTTTGAAATTCACTGTTCAATGATTTAATAACAAATCTATTGACTGTCTGGGATTAAAAAAACCGATTTTTATTATCAACTGAATGCTTAACATTGGTCATTTAGACATAACACTTGGGTATCGTTTGGATTCGGGAAAATGGGGAATAAATAATCATACTATATTTCTAATGATGTAGGTTATTTTATTTGCTGACTTACCAGAATTTTTTATTATGCAGTTATTGTCGGCAAAGAAAAACTTGAGACAAAAAGAAATATAATACATATGAAAAAGCAGATAAAACAATTATAAATTTCTTTATCAAATCAGAGACGTAAATGTTATTTATGTCTCTGATCAAATCGATTTCTGATAAATCTCTCTCTCTCTCTCTCTCTCTCTCTCTCTCTCTCTCTCTCTCTCTCTCTCATCATACATATGTAGTGTTTAGCATGTAAATGTTATGGCATTTTATATATTTTATTTCTGAAAACTTTAAAAGTAAAAAGTAAATCCATAAATTGCGTTTGATGTAAGATTTTAAAAGATTATTGCAAATGTTTCTCGACTTGTTGCAATACTGCTGTTGTCATAGGCAAAATCCCATCGTGAGCTCTGGACCGGTAAATGTCCGAGTAAAAATAAACTGGCGACTTCGAGAGAATAATGCGTATATCTCCCCTATTGTAAGACCCATCAACTTAAAATTCGGCAGGAATGTATCTCAGACATTACTTTTATGAAAAATACATGCACGTTGCGAGTGTTTTAAAGATTAATTGATTTTTTAGGATTTTGAAGCGAGCTGGTAGTTTTCTATCTGGGTCAGAGTTCGACCTCTTTCTTTATGTATGGTTTCATTGAAATTAATGTTGAAATGGGCTTGGCCCCTGTGCAGCCACGTAATATTTCTGTTGCATGTATATTTCTTTTTTTCCGTTTAGTCTGAATCTACGATAGCGTGTGAACTACTTATGAATGTTAGAACTGTGGAAATTACGGCATCAATTTTTTACCGAATAAATTTACGTGTTACTGATTTCGTTATTTCTACATTTATAAAGATTTTATCAATTCTGCTGAAATAAAACAGTCAAACATAATAGTAAACGACACGAACAAAAATTCTCAACACTGAAATACATGGGTAAACTGCATCAGTCATTGTTTTAGGACTTCCCCTAATAGTTGTTACACGAATCCGAGATCCACACCTCAAAATTCTATTTTCGATTTATTTACGACGAAAATCAAGCTCGGGTCTTTTCACCCCCCTCCAGACAAAAACACGCGTCAATATTTCAAATGACCTCGCACTGTTACCAAACCTAAATAGTCAGACATCTTACACTTTGTTTTTCATCTCATACAAAAACTCAGCTCTTCTCCCGGGCGAAAACGCCCCAAATTCAAACACAAATTCGGGAATTATTTCGCGTCAGCCATGTTTTGAGACACCTGCAAAGGCTGTGTGTTCTAATCTCGCCGGAGCCAAGATTTGTTCTTTCTCTCTATTTCTTTCTCTGCTTTTTATTTAATTTTCTAACTAAAATAATCAACATAAAAGGGTTGTTGGACTGTAGTACAAGTTGAAAAACACTCTTCAATTAAGATTTAGACAAATACAGTCTTTTATTATTAGGGTCTTCCGTCTTCAGCGGAAGACCCTTCTATTCTTATTGTTATTAGGGTCTTCCGTTTACAAAGGAAGGCCCTCTTTTTTTCTTCGGTTTCTTTTTATTACAGGTTATTAGACCTGTTATTAAGTCAATAGACCTCTTATTTAATATGAAATAAAATGGGACTGGTCCTTAAAATTAAGGATCCTACAGGTGTATAATCCTTCATCCATCGCTCTTTTAGATCACATCTGCATTTCCTGATATGTTTCGTTGATGAAGATAAAAGGCAAGGTCATTTCCTGTTCTAAAAATCGGACGGAAGACCTCCTCGTTGCTCGCAACGAGATCGTGTCTAGTTATTAATTTTTTTTTCTGTCACGTTTTCTCAAAAACGCTTTAGTCAATTTTCATGAAACTTTCAGATCTTATTCATGACAAAATTTGTAAGAAAATTACACGAGATTTTTCTGGTCGTCACTTCCGGTACCGAGATATTAAAGATTTTATGTTTTTGCTTGTTCACGATTTTTCTTAAAAAGTATTCAAGATAGGACTTTCAAATTTTCAGAGAAGGTAGAAAATGAACGGCCGCAGTGCCCTTCGCATATCCGAACGTCCGCCGTCACTTCCGGTCGTCACCGGAAGGAAATGAAAAACCTTAATTTTTCACTTTTTTGGATTTGATTTTTTTTTATTGTTTCATTCGATAGAGACGCTCTGAAAACTTCTGAATATGAAATTCGTTTTAAAATCAATCCACGCATTCTTGAGATTTTGGACTCCAAAATTCTGAAGCGAGGGTCCGCGTAGGTCAGTCGTTAGAGTGGTGGACTTGTGCCCAGGCGACCCGGGTTCAGTCCCTGAGTGCCGAATCTTTTTTCTCTCTCATTTGTGTTTTGATTAATGGGTTTATCTTTAAAATGATGGATTTGAATGTGTTCCGTTTTATTTTTGTCATAAATATAAAAAAAATAGCGGCTTTTTTCAGTACAAATATAGAGCTCTTTTCTGTCAGCAGCTCTCTAAATTCCAACGCTTGTCGCATCGCCGACATCAAAGACATGCCGCCGAAGTGCCCCTGCAGTTCGACCGCATTAGAGTTCGCTGGGTCGCTTTGCCGGCATCAAAGAAATGCCGCCATCTCAATGACTGTATGCACACAACATTTAGCAATGCACCTACGTTATTCTACTCGGCTTAAAAAGGAGGACTGCTTAGTATTTAATCCCATATATAGATACACACATGCATGTATAAATGCGTTTATTGACCTAGGTTTCTTATATATTGATTTCCTGAACATTATAAAACACTATGTAATCTCTCTTTCTCTCTCTCTCTCTCTCTCTCTCTCTCTCTCTCTCTCTCTCTCTCTCTCAAATACCAATGTTTTAGAACTAGTACAGGTAACATGGAGTAAAGTGGATAGAAGCTAAATGAACATTGGCGTCCACAAATTATACATATTTTATATCAAGTTACGGGATAATGTCTATGGATTCAAATAATTTTAAATGCATTGTTTAATGATTGTCTTCTTACTGATTGGAAGTCAACGCTAAAAAGTCATTTTTATTACAGATGGTGTACTTTTTCCTTTTTTTGTGCATGTCTATATACTCTATATACTGATACAAATATGTTTCCTGTCGGGATTAAGAAAAACCTCCGAAGTTTATACACGTAACTATACAAACGAACGGGTGACTGCGACAAGGTTGAAAAACTGACCATCTGTTTATGAGTGATTGAGCCTAAGAATAAATAGATGTAAAAAAAAAAAATCAATAGTTACATCTTTCAAACAACGCTTATACATTGTTCTAACATATGTAAATTGTGTAATATGTGATATTTAGAATTTAATATTATACGTTTAGTATAGAAGTCACCGACCGACCCCCCTCCCAATTCAAAAAATCATTTTGTTTTTCTGGCCCGATTTTACTTGATCTTTGATCTTGGGCCTTTAATTTCAACTAATTAAGACCCTTCTATTCTTATTGTTATTAGGGTCTTCCGTTTACAAAGGCAGACCCTCTTTTTTCCCTTTTTATTACAGGTCATTTGACCTGTTATTAGGTCAAAATACCTCTTATTTAATATGAAATAAAATGGGACTGGTCCTTTAAATAAGGGATCCAACGGGGTGTATAATCCTTCATCCATCGCTCTTTTAGATCACATCTGCATTTCCTGATATGTTTCGTTGATGAAGATAAAAGGCAAGGTCATTTCCTCTTCTAAAAATCGGACGGAAGACCTCCTCGTTGCTTGCAACGAGATCGTGTCTAGTTTTTTTTGTTTTTTTTTTCTGTCACGTTTTCTCAAAAATGCTTCAGCCAATTTTCATGAAATTTTCAGATCTTATTTATGACAAAATTTGTAAGAAAAGTACACGGGCTTTTTTTGGTCGTCACTTCCGGTACCGAGATATTAAAGATTTTACGTTTTTGCTTGTTCACGATTTTTCTCAAAAAGTATTTACGATAGAACCTTCAAATTTTCAGAGAAGGTAGAGAGTGAACGGCCGCAGTGCCCTTCGCATATCCGAACGTCCGCCGTCACTTCCGGTCGTCACCGGAAGGAAATGAAAAACCTTAATTTTTCAAATTTTTTGATTTGAATTTTATTTATGTTTTTATTCGATAGAGACGCTTAAAACACTTCAGAATATGAAATTCGTGTTAAAATCGATCCAGGCATTCCCGAGATTTTGAGTTCAAAAGTTCTGAAGCGAGAGTCCGCGTAGCTCAGTCGTTAGAGTGTTGGACTTGTGCCCAGGCGACCCGGGTTCCATCCCCCGAGTGCCGATTATTTTTTCTTCCCTAATTTTGTTTTGTTTAACGATTTTACCTTTAAAATGATGGTTTTTATTGTTTTCCGTTTTATTTTTATCATAAATAAAAATAATAACAGCTTTTTTAGTACAAATATAGAGCTCGTTTTTGTCAGCAGTTCGCATCGCCGCCATCAAAGACATGCCGCCGAAGCGCCCCTGCAGTACGACCGCATTAGAGTTCGCTGGGTCGCTTTGCCGGCATCAAAGAAATGCCGCCATCTCAATGACTGTATGCACACAACATTTAGCAATGCACCAACGTTATTCTACATGGCTTTAAAAGGAGGACTGATTAGTATTTGTTCACATATATAGATACACGCTTGCATGTATGCATGCGTTTATTTACATACGTTGCTGATATACTGATTCCCTAAACACTACAAAAAACTAGAAAATCTCTCTCTCTCTCTCTCTCTCTCTCTCTCTCTCTCTCTCTCTAAACTACATAAGAACTAAGTACAGGTAACATGCAGTAAATTGGATAAAGGCTAAATGTACATTGGCGTCCAAAAAGTATACATGTATTTATTTCAAGTGACAGGATATTTGAAATTCATTGTTTAATGATTGTCTTCTTACTGATTGGAAGTCAACGCTAAAAAGTCATTTTTATTAAAGATGGTGTACTTTTTCCTTTTTTGTGCATGTCTATACATGTATACTGATACAAATCTATTGCCTGTTTGGGATTAAGAAAAACCTCCGAAGTTTATACTCGTAACTATACAAACGAACGGGTGACTGCGACAAGATTTGAAAACTGACCACCCGTTTATGAGTGTTTGAGCCTAAAAATAAACAGATGTAAAAAAAAAATCAATAGTTACATCTTTCAAACAACGCTTATACATTGTTTTTAACATATGTATTTTATTTAGAATTTAACATTCTACGTTTAATATAGAAGTCAACGACCAACACCCCCCCCCCCCCCCCAATTCATAAAATCATTTAGTTTTTCTGGCCCGATTTTACTTGATTTTTGATCTTGGGCCTTTAATTTCAACTAAGTACCATTCTAGATTACTGTACTAATTACCAGACCTATTCCTTCATTATTATTTAACAGAGTTAAGAAGTTTTTGGCATTTGAGTTTCAATTGTCGTGTTTGACATGCACTGTGAAAAAAATTCTAACTCCCAAGCCCTTCACTCAATCCTTATGAAAATTCGTGAAAATGAACCTCGGACTACATTCTTATTGTCTGTCAAATATGCAGCGGATTGAACAATTAAGAGGAAATTCCTGAGATTAAACGGCGTTTATTGCCTAAACGTGGAAATTAAATTTACACAGTACACGCACCGACCCCCCCCCCCTTCCTATTCACAAAATTATTTAGTTTTTCTGGCCTGATTTTACTGGATCTTTCATCTTTAACCTTAATTTTCAACCTAGATCAATTCTAGATTACTGTACTAATGACCAGACCTATTCGTTCATTTTTAAGAGAGTTATGAATTTTTGGGCATTTGAGTTTCGATTGGCGTGCTTGACATGTACTGTAGAAAAAAATTCTAACTCCCGAGCCCCTCATTCAATCCTAATGAAATTTTATGTAAATGTACCTCGGACCCCATTCTTATTGTCTGCCAAATATGCAGCGGATTGAACAATTAAGAAGAAATTCCTGAGATCAAACGGCGAGTATAGCCTGTACGGGGACTTAAAATTTACAGAGTACAAGGGATGTAAGCAGCCGCGTAATATTTCTGTTGTATGTATATTTATTGTTTTCCGTTTAGTCTGTATCTACGATAGTGTGTGAACTACTTATGAATGTTAGAACTGTGGAAAGAACAAGGGGCAGTAAGAATATATTATTTGCCCAATATTTTTTTAAAATTTCAAACAAGCTCAATCATTGACATGATTTGGTTTTTTTTATTTATGGGATGTTTATTTTGCAATATATAGCGCAAATTTGTCATCAGCGTTTTTTTTTAGTAGAGTTATCCCTCCTTCGATCAGTGTAATTTTCCGGATATCGCGTTTTCCCTATGAAATGCTCACATTCTGTCTTCAAATTTTTACGTGTTACTGATTTCGTTATTTCTACATTTATAAAGATTTTATTAATCCTGCTAAATTAAAACAGTCAAACATAAACGTAAACGACACAAAAAAATTATCAACACTGAAATACATGGGTAAACTGCATCAGTCATCGTTTTAAGACTTCCCCAAATTGTTGTTAACCGAATCCGAGATCCACACCTCAAAATTCTATTTTCGATTTATTTACGACGAAAATCAAGCTCGGGTCTTTTCACCCCCCTCCAGACACAAACACGCATCAATATTTCAAATGACCTCACACTGTAACCAAACCTAAATAGTCAGACATCTTACATTTTGTTTTTTATCTCATACAAAAACTCAGCTCTTCTCCCGGGCGGAAACGCCCCAAATTCAAACACAAATTCGGGAATTATTTCGCGTCAGCCATGTTTTGAGACACCTGAAAAGGCTGTGTGTTCTAATATCGCCGGAGCCAAGATTTGTTCTTTCTCTCTATTTCTTTCTCTCCTTTTTATTTAATTTTCTAACTATAATAATCAACATAAAAGGATTGTTGGACTGTACACGTTGAAAAACACTCTCCAAGTAAGATTTAGACAAAAACAGTCTTTTATTATTAGGGTCTTCCGTCTTCAGCGGAAGACCCTTCTATTCTTATTGTTATTAGGGTCTTCCGTTTACAAAGGAAGACCCTCTTTTTTTTCTTCGGTTTCTTTTTATTACAGGTTATTAGACCTGTTATGAAGTCAAAAGACTTCTTATTTATTATGAAATAAAATGGGACTGGTCCTTAAAATTAAGGATCCAACGGGGTGTATAATCCTTCATCGATTGCTCTTTTAGATCACATCTGCATTTCGTGATATGTTTCGTTGATGACAATAAAAGGCAAGGTCATTTCTTCTTTTAAAAATCGGACGGAAGACCTCCTCGTTGCTCGCAACGAGATCGTGTCTAGTTATTATTATTATTTTTTTTTCTGTCACGTTTTCTCAAAAACGCTTCAGCCGATTTTCGTGAAACTTTCAGATCTTATTCAGGACAAAATTTGTAAAAAAATTACACGAGATTGTTTTGGTCGTCACTTCCGGTACCGAGATATTAAAGATTTTATGTTTTTGCTAGTTCACAATTTTTCTAAAAAAGTATTCAAGATAGGACTTTCAAATTTTCAGAAAAGGTAGAGAGTGAACGGCCGCAGTGCCCTTCGCATATCCGAACGTCCGCCGTCACTTCCGGTCGTCACCGGAAGGAAATGAAAAACCTTAATTTTTTAATTTTTTGGATTTGAATTTTTTTTATATTTTCATTCGATAGAAACGCTCTCAAAACTTCAGAATATGAAATTCGTTTTAAAATCAATCCATGCATTCTTGAGATTTTGGACTCCAAAGTTCTGAAGCGAGGGTCCGCGTAGCTCAGTCGTTAGAGTGGTGGACTTGTGCCCAGGCGACCCGGGTTCAGTCCCTGAGTGCCGAATCTTTTTTCTCTCTCATTTGTGTTTTGATTAATGGGTTTATTTTTAAAATGATGGATTTGAATGTTTTCCGTTTTATTTTTGTCATAAATAAAAAAAAATAGCGGCTTTTTTTAGTACAAATATAGAGCTCTCTAAATTACGACGCTCGTCGCATCGCCGACATCAAAGACATGCCGCCGAAGTGCCGAGTTCGCTGGGTCGCTTTGCCGGCATCAAAGAAATGCCGCCATCTCAATGACTGTATGCACACAACATTTAGCAATGCACCCACGTTATTCTACTCGGCTTAAAAAGGAGGACTGCTTAGTATTTAATCCCATATATAGATACACACATGGATGTATACATGCGTTTATTGACATAGGTTGCTTATATATTGATTTCCTGAACATTATAAAACGCTATGTAATCTCTCTCTCTCTCTCTCTCTCTCTCTCAAGTACAAATGTTTTAGCATTTGAATAAGAACTAGTACAGGTAACGTGGAGTAAATTGGATAGAAGCTAAATGTACATTGGCGTCCAAAAAATTATACATATTTTATATCAAGTTACGGGATAATGTCTATGGATTCAAATAATTTGAAATTCATTGTTAAATGATTGTCTTCTTACTGATTGGAAGTCAACGCTAAAAAGTCATTTTTATTAAAGATGGTGTACTTTTTCCTTTTTTGTGCATGTCTATATACTGATACAAATATGTTGCCTGTCGGGATTAAGAAAAGCCTCCGAAGTTTATACACGTAACTATACAAACGAACGGGTGACTGCGACAAGGTTTGAAAACTGACCACCCGTTTATGAGTGTTTGAGCCTAAGAATAAATAGATGTAAAAAAATCAATAGTTACATCTTTCAAACAACCTGGAAATTAAATTTACACAGTACACGAACCGACCCCCCGCCCCCCCCCCCCCCCCCCGCCCCTTCCTATTCACAAAATCATTTAGTTTTCCTCGCCTGATTTTACTGGATCTGTCATCTTGAACCTTTATTTTCAACCTAGTTCAAGTCTAGATTACTGTACTAATGACCAGACCTATTCGTTCATTTTTAAGAGAGATATGAATTTTTGGGCATTCGAGTTTCGATTGGCGTGCTTGAATTGTACTGTAGAAAAAAATTCTAACTCCCGAGCCCCTTACTCAATCCTAATGAAATTTTGTGTAAATGTACCTCGGACCCCATTCTTATTGTCTGTGAAATATGCAGCGGATTGAACAATTAAGAAGAAATTCCTGAGATCAAACGGCGAGTATAGCCTGTACGGGGACTTAAAATTTACACAGTACAAGGGATGTAAGCATCCGCGTAATATTTCTGTTGCATGTATATTTCTTGTTTTCCGTTTAGTCTGTATCTACGATAGCGTGTGAACTACTTATGAATGTTTCAACTGTGGAAATAACTGTCATCAAATTTTTACCGAATAAATTTACGTGTTACTGATTTCGTTATTTCTACATTTATAAAGAATTTATCAATCCTGCTGAAATAAAACAGTCAAACATAATAGTAAACGACACGAATAAACATTCTCAACACTGAAATACATGGGTAAAATGCATCAGTCATTGTTTTAGGACTTCCCCTTGTTGTTAACCGAATCTGAGATCCACACCTCAAAATTCTATTTTCGATTTATTTAAGACGAAAATCAAGCTCGGGTCTTTTCACCCCCCCCCCTCCAGATACAAACACGCATCAATATTTCAAATGACCTCGCACTGTTACCAAACCTGAATAGTCAGACATCTTACACGTTGTTTTTCATCTCATACAAAAACTCAGCTCCTCTCCCGGGCGGAAACTTCCAAAATTCAAAGACAAATTCGGGAATTATTTCGCGTCAGCCATGTTTTGAGACACCTGCAAAGGCTGTGTGTTGTAAACTCGCCGGAGCCAAGATTTGTTCTGTCTCTCCTTTTTATCTAATTTTCTAACTAAAATATTCAACATAAAAGGGTGTTGGACTATAGTACAAGTTGAAAAACACTCTTTAATTAAGATTTAGACAAAAACAGTGTTTTATTATTAGGGTCTTCCGTCTTTAGCGGACGGAAGACCTCCTCGTTGCTCGCAACGAGATCGTGTCTAGTTATTTTTTTTTTTTTTCCACAAATTTTGTGCACGCGATTTCTCGAAAACTATTCGACTGATTTCAACCATTTTTCACACAAGATGGGACTTGATGTAAACCTCATACGTTTTTGAGATATTTCCTGTCGTCACTTCCGGTATCAATATATCGGCCATTTTGCACATTTTTACGACCTATTTTGTGCAGAGCTGATCTCAGAAACTATCAGAGACATGACTATGAAATTTTCAGGATAGGTAGTCTATAGTTTGAAGTTGTGCACTATTATGTTGTTTTACGCCAGTGGCGCCATTTCTTGGAGCTCGCCTGGGCTCGAAAATTGAGTACGAATTTCTATTCAAAATTTTCATACGTTTTGATCTGTATCTTTTTATCAGTTGATTTTTTGTTAAGACATATATTACAAAAGTAGAATATAATTAAACGTTCTTTCCGAAAAAATCAAGAAAAAGGGGCTGGCCCCTTTATTTTGGGGCCAAGCCACTCGTAAACTCTATTACAAATAACTTAAAAATGATAACGATTTTGTAATGCATTATAGAAGCAAAGTTGTTGATCGTTGCAATATCTATCAGGAAAAATCATTTTCACACCCATTTATGACGTAATGAGGGATTTTTAGGGGCCAAAGTACTTAAACTTTGACGCAATATATCTAGAGAAGGAGACATATTTTGTTACGCAATGTAGAAAAGAAAATGTGTGCATTGATGATTCTAATCGATGCCACTAATCAAAACACTAAAGTCTGTCCCTATTAAGGATCTAGTTAAGGTCTTCCGTTTCCAACGGAAGACCTTATTGTTTTCGTACTGTTTATTATTATTTTTTTCCCCCAAATTTTGTGCACGCGATTTCTCGAAAACTACTCGACCGATCTCAACAATTTTTTCACAGATGATGGGACATTATCTGAATTTTATATGTTTTTGAACTTTTTGTCGTCATCACTTCCGGTCCTGTTTTACGGTCGATTTTGTGATTTTTTTACGACCAATTTTGTGCAGAGCTGATCTCAGAAACTATTAGAGATATGACTTTGAAATTTTCAGGATAGGTAGAGCATGGTTTGAAGTTGTGCACTTTTTAGTTGTTTTGCACCAGTGGCTCCATTCCTTGGAGCTCGCTCAGGCACGAAAATGGGGTACATATTTCGAATCAAAATTTTCATATGTTTTGATCAGTATCTTTTTATCAGTTGATATTTTGTTAACACATATAGAACAAAAGTAGTAGAAAATCAAAAGTTCTATCCAATAAAATCAAGAAAAAGGGGCTGGTCCCTTTAATTAGGGACCAAGAGACTCGTAAATCTATTACGAATAACTTGAAAACGATAAATATGTTGTTATGCATTATACAATCAAAGTTGTTGATCTCTACATTATCGGTTTGAAAAAGTCATCGTCAGGCCCATGTTTGACGTAATTAGGGTTTTTATACTTTATCTTAAAATTTGGGGGGGGGGGGGGTAATTTTGAAATTGTATCGATATTTCATGGTATCATTTAAACTACAAAAAAAAATCGTACGGAAGACCTACTCGTTACTCGTAACGAGGTCGTATCTAGTTTAAATTCCTTTTATCTTGATTCAATGAACAATTAATAAAATTTATGTTTGACAAGTCAAACACCAGAAAAGACTCCTTTCTTAACCTTACTTTAATGCAAATTCTGTGAAAACAATTAGTACCATTAAAACTTCATGCAATTTACTATTGATCTCGTCTCTTTACTTGCCTCAGACTTTCTCCAAAACACATTTTCGACCATCAATAAAATCAAGTATGTCGATTTTACATTGTGATCGAGAGTAAACAAACTGCACCACTTCAATTTATGGGGTTGGTGATGGTGTTTAAAAGAATATCAGAGATAGACTGATAATAAAAAAAAAAGAAATATCAGAGGCAGCTACAAATGATGCTTTTTGTTTTCCCTCGGACTGAAATGCCACACTTTCATTGGTTTAAAGATAGCACGTGATTGCCTCATATATCTCTATATTTGTTCGGTGAGAAATAATATTAGGCAATATGGCCGTCACTGGCCGACGCTTCGCTTACTCATTTCGACATTTCATAGTATTTAATACATAAACCGCATGCCGTAAGTTCTTAAAGTATTTGGAGTAGTTGCCCTTTGAAATTCTTTAAAATTAGAGTAGTTGCCCTTAGAATATTGACGTCGCATTGTTTTGTCTGGAGCAGAACAAAATGGCAGCCTCAAAATTTGCTCAAATCTCTGCAGAGAAAGGGAGAAAACATTTAAAATTGAATAGCAACAAAACATTGCAAGTAAACATGGGTGAAGCAAAGGTTTTTAAAGAGTATTTGAAAGGTGAGATTGAAAATTTTGAAGAGTTTAAATGAGTTAAATTGGACGAAATATTAGGCATCTTGAACCTGGCTTTGCGTAGATCATTGCTATTTGTGAACAAATATGTCGCTTGATAGTCCTCTGGAAAAACAAAACACTTATTAGGTTAGTTACTGACTCACTACGGAAATATATTGGGTTGATCAATCTCATAGATGGCGAGGCGAAGCCTCGCCATCTATGAGATTGATCAACCCAATATATTTCCGTAGTGAGTCAGTAACTAACCTAATATATATTGGGTTGATCAATCTCATAGATGGCGAGGCGAAGCCTCGCCATCTATGAGATTGATCAACCCAATATATTTCCGTAGTGAGTCAGTAACTAACCTAATAAGTAATAGTGTCCAGTTTAGATGAAATTGGCCAAAAGGCTCTAGAGGAGAAGTTTAAAATGTAAAAAGTTTACAGGCAGACAGACAGGCAGATGCTAGAAAAAAAAGTTCAGCTTTCATCTCAGGTGAGCTAAATATCAACTGAATATAAACATTTGTTTAGCATATTTTGAACAAGAGGTGCAAACATGCCGGCTCTACTTCATGGTCATGAAGATCAATACAATTCCTAAAAGAATCCTCAGTTCAAAAATCATACATAAGTAACAAGATATCTGGAGCCAATGCTCAATATTAATACCCCAGCTCTGATGTGAATATGCAAAATAAGCAATGTTGCAACATTTAACAGGAAGTTGACAACCGATTGGTACAAAAATATATCCCACCATATGGCATGCCTAAACAAATAGTGTGTTAAAATTTTAAGCATCTGCGATAAATACACGTGTACTTGCTGCGAAATCTTTGACAAAAATTTGTTTGAAAATTTAGGCTAAAAATAAAAAAAAGTTGTCATTAAACAGGAAGCTGACGTTCGATTATTGGTACAAAAAAATATCCCACCATATGGCATGTCTAAACAAATGGTGTGTTGAAATTTCAAGCGTTCTGCGACAAACAGTTGCTGAGAAATCTTTGACGAAAATTTGTATGAAAATTCAGGCTTAAATAAACAAAATTGTCATTTAACAGGAAGTTGAAAACTGATTTGAATACCAATTTTCGTGGATTTCGTTGTTAGTTGATCCACGAAACTAAATGACCATCGAAGTGCAATTTCTATTAACATTTTGTATTGATAGGGTCATTGGCCACGAATTTACCTATCCTTGAAACTGGGATTTTCACTTCATCCACAAAAATTGATACCCTTGAATATTAATGAAACCACAGTATGTTAAAATTTCAAGCATCTGCGATGAATAGTTGCTGAGAAAAATGCAACAAACTTTTGTTACGGACAGACAGACATACAGACAGACACACAAGGTTAAAACTAGAGGTACTGTGAGCAAGCTCACAATTGATACCCCCCGCTAAGAAAAAATCATAACTCATGTATTTTTTCTATTATAGAAAATATTGGATGAATCTATTTCATCGTCCATTTTCTATAAATAACAACTGCTCTATTTTTTAAAACTGTTAATGCTTATATGAGTAGACAAACCAATTTCTATTCTTTAAATTCCATTTTAGTTCAAGTTAACTGTTAATGCCTGATAACATTTGCATCCTTATGTTAACAAACATGACTAGAATCAAACGAAATTCCACATGTCAAGCAGCCACTTAATATAAACATTTTGAATTATTGGTATACTGAGCCCGATTTTTTTTTTAAACAATGACCTTGAACTTCCTCAATTGACCTTTGGTCAAGGTCATGACACACTCTTAGGTTATAAGAATTCTAGATGTGAACTAGAACTTTTTTTGTCTTCAACAAAAAGTAAGGGCTTTTCGACAGCCCCATTATCCCATTTTAATAAAATGTTCAAAAAAAATTATTTTGAAATTTATTTCCAAGTGTTCTAAACGCCTTGGTATTCCCAGTTGCTTAGATACTCATGAGTAGTGCAATGTGAAAAAAAAGATAACTCCAGAATTCTACAGGTAGCTACACTTCTAAACTCCAGAGGAATTTTTTCAAAAAATCATATTGAAGTAAGTATTCATTCCTCGGACACAAAACTTGGTATGCCTATAGTATATATGCTCTACATTCTTACAGCAAAGCGAGATAACTCTTCAAAAAAATAATTTTGAAATTTAAACAAGTGGTAATCTTTAGGCCCTTCAAACCCCTATAAGGAGTCAAAAAGTGCCCCCTCGGACCATAATTTTTAAATTGTACTCTTTATTCTAAACTATTAATTGAAAAGATTTTGAAAATCGGATGAATAATAAAAAAGTTACAGCTAAAGGGCTGTTTTTAATATTGACCCCTACAGATCCCTTATTTTTCTGAATTTTTTTTCCAAGACCTTTTCCGGTCTGCGCACTAGGTCCTTGATTGCAAATACAAAATATAAAAATATTTGCTCGAAAACTTTTTGAGAAAACGTTACACGCGTGAATTTAATTTAACATAGAAACTCCCATAGACGATTTTCATCGGCTCATAAAACCAGAAGTTCTCAATACCTTTCATTGAAACTTGGAATATATCTTAATTACGTCTATCTAAACAATATCTCTGCGTTTTATAACATTAAAAAGCTTTTCTGAGTTTTTTTGTTTTTTCATCCCCCCTTTTCTCATATTTGAGGCCTAAAATCTCAAAACTGGTAAGAGATAGAAACTCGCCGCCACTAAACATTTTGTACATCTGGATAAGATGAATCTAATTCTAAAATTTAAACGAATCTGTTCAAAAAATAAAAACAATATATTGATTCTTTTAATTTCTAGTATTTTGCTTGTGTAAACCGGAAGTACCAAATCTGGAAGTCCAAAACTAGACATACGCGTGTCATAAACAAATGCTTTAAGACTATTTCATCATTTTTTCAATATGTCTTTCTGTTTTCAAAAAATCGCTGACGAAAGTTTGTCGAGAATAAGTAAAAATAATAATAAAACAGAACAAAAACAATAGGTCTTTTCGACCGAAAGTCGAAAAGCCCTAATTAAGAACTTCCGATATTTGTCCATTAGAAAGATATGGACTGCACACGAGTTTTACACTTTTCTGCAAGGTCATGACAAGCCCTTAGCTCATAAGCAATCTTTGTGTGAACTGATAACTTCCAATGTTTCACCATAAGAAAGATATGGACAGGACGAGAATTTTGCACTTTTTTCTGCCATTGACCTTGACCTTGTCCAAATGACCTTGGGTCAAGGTCATGACACACCCTTAGGTCATAAGCAATCTTTGTGTGAAGTAAGAACTTCCAATGTTTCTCCATCAAAAAGATATGGACCGGACACGAATTTTGCACTTTTTTTTGTCAGTGACCTTGACCTTGCCCAAATGACCTTGGTTTAAGGTCATGACACACCCTTAGGTCATAAGCAATCTTTGTGTGATGTAAAAACTTCCAATGTTTCTCCATAAGAAAGATATGGACCAGACACAAATTTAGCACTTTTTCTGTTGGTGACCTTGACCTTGCCCGAATGACCTTGGTTCAAAGTCATGACACACCCTTAGGTCATAAGCAATCTTTGTGCGAAGTAAGAACTTCTAATGTTTCTCCATAAGAAAGATATGGACCGGACACGAATTTTGCACTTTTTCTGCCAGTGACCTTGACCTTGCCCGAATGACCTTGGTTCAAGGTCATGACACACCCTTAGGTCATAAGCAATCTTTGTGTGAAGTAAGAACTTCTAATGTTTCTCCATAAGAAAGATATGGACCGGACACGAATCGAACAGACAGACGGACAGACGGACGGACGGCCGGACAAGGTGATTCCTATATACCCCCCCAAACTTCGTTTGCGGGGGGTATAACAATATAGGAAATTAAACTGATACAGGTTCATTTAGCTTAAAATCAAGATTAATAGGGAGGCTAAGAATCAACAAAATATATAAAAATTTCACAATTAGACACACTCTAAAACTTGGCTTGATACCTCTGACTTGGTATCATTCTGACCTGGACTAAAATATTGACTTTGCCTCAAATTCGGTTTCTGAATTTTTTTGCCTTATTTCTCTTTTAATGATATTGTTAATTGCTGTCCATTGATTTAATTAACTTTCTTTTTATTGATTTCCAGCCCAAAACCTGGTCATTGATTAATAATTTGCCACTTTGGTTGATGGTTCAAAACTTATGCCCAACAGTTTTATGAAAATAATATGGGTTATTGTGAAATGATGCAAAATGCTTAATTGGGCTGATAAAAGAATGAAATCATTTTGCATGTCAAAAATAACCATCTACCACTGTACCTCAAAATTATAAGCAATGTCATTTGGAAATAAGCCATACAAAGACTAAAATAAAGATAATTGTCTTTGAAAGGGACATATCTTGATGGCTCTTTAATTACCTCCCCCCCCCCCATCCCCTTATTTTACTTTAGGATTTTCAACTTTGGATCTTAACTCAGATCAATATCAACTTACATGGATGTAGAAATGATCATTGTTACTGATGTTGGTCTTAATGATGTTTGGCGTTTCCTTCGTTCATTTGCCCGACAGTTAACAGCAACAGTCATGTCACTACAGTCAGGCTGATTACAAATCTGACTGGACCATCTAGTGTTCACTGAGGTAAAGGCTTCTCTTAGATTCAAAGCCAGGGCGTCACAGAAGATAGCAGAAATGTTGGGATATGCCAGCTTCATCATTACTCGCCTTCTAGCTTGGCTCTGAACCACTGAACATTTAAAAATAAGAGAAACTCATTCATCAATAACTATTCACGTGAGTATATTTTGCATATGTATGAAGTGTTATTCTTTGTCAGATAACAAGAATTTAACAACAATTCTTTGTAAAGACCAAAATATTACTATGGCTAGAGTCGTGGCACACACCATCTCAGATTTTCATGAAACTTTCTCGGTGATTGATATTCATAAGGTATGACATTACACACCATCAAAATTAACCCCTTTGTGGTAACTGCGGTACTGCTCTTTTGCAGGGCAAAATGACATCATTTGATGAAATATGACGTTATGTCAATTGTTTTATTTACGTCATTTAATTATCTATCTTCTAAAATTTCGGCAAAGTATATCAATTTGCCCTGCAAGAAAGCAGTACTGCAATTATCGTAAAGGGGTCTATAATGTCTTTTACCTTGGTTGCCATGGCAACCAATTTTATTAATTCATATGTTAAAAAAATTCAGAATATTTAGAAGAATTAATGAATCTGCTTGGTTGTACAAAAAAAGACGATCTAAAAGTAACTGATAAAGATAAAGTTAACATAACTTTAATGTCATATTGTGACACTATTATTATTTTTTTACTTGGAGAAGCAACATCAAATAAAGAGCTCATAAGGGGCAACCAATGTCAACAGCAATTTAATTAACCAATAAAACAGCTCAAATAATTAAGTACCAGTCTTAAAGACAGTTCAACTGCCAGAAGTACATTCTCTACTCTGATTTTGTAAGCTACAGGTATTTATCCTATGACTCACATCCACAAGATGGGAAACGAAGTGGAATATTTCTGTTGGATGGGTTCCAAGCTCCTGAGGGTCCACAGGTGTAAACATTAGGTGTGTACCGATCGATCCTACGATTGGCATCAGTGCACCCAATGGTGCATCCAAAGTAAGGGTTGTAGCTCCTCTCACAGGCCCTTGTACCTAGATGTGGAGGGTCAGGATCTGGACACTGCTCTCCTACAAAGAAAGAACATGATGCATATGAACCACATTGATCACTGGAGCAATGTAAATTTTTCTAATTGTTAAATTAACATACAGGTAAATCTTCATGGCTTGAACTTTAGTTGCTTGATCGCTCAAAGTGAGTCTCTGGTCCCATTTTTTCCTTATATAAGTAATAGCTATAAGCAATTTTAGTCTTCATTTCTCAAACTCTTGATCTTTTAAAAACCCTTGATCCCTCAAAGTCAAACAGCAGTCCAGTTTTTCATAGATTTGAACTTTTTTCCTTAAAGATGAAAAATCCTAATGATTTTTTTTATCGAAAAAGGTACTCCCCATCGGCATCCGGTGTTCACATCCATAAGTAAACATGTGGAAAATTTAAAAAAAAATAAACTTAGCAGTGTCACTAAAAACACAGATTTCTAATACATCTACATTGTATTTTTTGCTCTATCTCTTTAAAAAATTGATAATAGTTCATAACAGTTTTGAACTGATACTAAGCATTCGAGTAAATTGACGTTCAAGTACGAGTACGCACATTTGTTTTTCTTTTAACAGTTGCTTTCAAATGTATTGTTTAGTTAATTAACTTAATTATGATAGAAAAGTTTTACTTCGTTTCATACAAAAAGTACAAAGAAACATCGACCCGCTTATGCAAGTTATGCTATTTTTCTGGAATGCTAGCTATACCGTACCTTCATACCCACATGAAACACAAAAGAAAGTCCTTTTCTTGTTTTGTTTCCAAGAATCGGTAATAATGTTACAAAATATCGTGTTAGCTAGGGGTTTATATGTAAACCATTATGAAAATGCACAACTTTTCAAGACTTTCCTGAATAAGATCGCATCTGTACTAGTGACCGATGATGTGGCGCACCCATTATACAGAGGTCACTCCAATTTTCCTGGGACCACTATTGCTTGTAAATTGTAATACACATGCTCCATCTATTCAACAAATAAACTATCCCCATTTTTGTCATATCCTATCATTTAGACCTTTATTTAAGAAGGCAATCGATAGAAATCAAAATCAATAAATAGTTCAGAATTTAAACATCAAAAACATTAAAAAAAATTACCCAAATATTCATTGAAAAAGAGAGAGAGAGGAGAGAAAGAGAGAGAGAATTTATTAATGCAAATGTCAAT
Source organism: Magallana angulata (assembly GCF_025612915.1). Classification (NCBI taxonomy): domain Eukaryota; kingdom Metazoa; phylum Mollusca; class Bivalvia; order Ostreida; family Ostreidae; genus Magallana; species Magallana angulata. Next base: position 24,979,568 of record NC_069120.1, on the reverse strand, counting down.
AAAAAACAATAACCAAAAGAATGTTTAAAGAATAAAAAAATAATGTTTCAAGAATAAAAAATGTATTTCTGAAAAGTTGTATCATTTTTAAAATGTGTAATGTTTATTTTAATATATCCAAAGTTCAATAAAATAAATATTTAAAATCTAAACATTTTTAAAATTGAAATTATTTGAAATATTTAAGTCCGGTTTTTAACGATTACACAAAAAAATGTACAAGAGGTTGCCAACCCACATTTTTTTCATTATATAAAAATTTTTTAATGCGTTTTTAAGCAAACTGACCATATAAGTGTTTATTTTTTACCATGCAGTTCAAAAATTGAAAATGTAAGTAAATAAGGCTATACCCTCTCCACCGCCCCCCTTTTTTATTACTAAAGAAATTCACACACAGTATTACAGCCACATTGTAATAGATAAATAAAAATACGTATACATTGTTTTGTTATCTTAATATATTAAACTATAATTTAGCTCTTCTAAATATGTATATATCTGGTTAGTTTGCATAATTATGATTAGAGTCCAAATTCATACAAATACCCGGTAAGTTAATTTGATGTTGTTTTGAGTTAAAGAGAACTTGGAACTGCATCTCACTTATGGGAATGTTCTGTTAACATTGCATTTTGTTTCCATGTTTGTTTGACTGTAATTTGTGATTTTGTTCAAGTTTGTCTGTTAAGCGGTTCCATATTTTGTACTTGTAAATAATAAAGTATCTATCTGAATATTCTCACTACTTGAACTACAGTTTTTCAATGTTGGTAAAACTCAAGTCAGTTCAAACTACCCATCACATTAAAATGATGACAGAAATTCCTAATTTTGGGGGAGTTGATTTTAATGAACTCTCCTATGCAGTTACTCTGGCAAACTGAAACTGAAACAGTGTTTAGACCTAAGCACAAATCATCACCGCTGACAAGACTGAGATATTGAAAATATTAGATAAATTCTGTGTACTGTATGCTGAACCATTAATTTTCAAGGAAACGTATTTATAAATACCTTAAAAATAGTCAGATTTTAAATAGTAGGAACAATTTAGATATATTTTGTAGTCCTATGTATTCCTACGCCAGAGTTCAATTTAGTCTCGTTCAAATTAGACGCTCGGCTGTATCCGTTAATCTCCAACAAACAGTGAGTAGTCGGAGATTAACGGAGACAGCCGAGCGTCTGGTTGAACGAGACTAGAGTTCAATATTGCTTGGTTCCAGAAGTGTACAATTTTTAAAATTATTTCTACAGTGAAACTTCTCAAAACCGGCACCCCTGAAAACCAGCACCCCCTCAATATCGGCCGATTTAAAAAGTCCCAGCCAGCTCTCTCTTCATTTCTTATATATAAACCCTTAGAAAACCGGCACCCCCTGAATACCAGACACCGGCCGTTTTTTTGTCGGCCGGTCTTTAACAAACTTGTGAAATATACCCTCACAAAAGCTGCCTATAGCCAGAGGGCAGAGACACCCGTATAATTGACAGAAGGTGTGCAAACAGCAGGTACACCGACTCGACAGAGTGTTAGTGTGATAAGTGTTAATTACGCGTGCTGAATATGGTTTTATAGCGAGTTGTTTAATTAATGTTGTTATATCAAATGACTGAGAAACCGTGGGGTGTTTTTGTGTTTATTCTTATTTTATTTTTTAATTCATCGATTTGATTCGTATTTAGTTATTGTATTCTATTTTATACTACACTGAGTAAAGATTAGAACTCGGCAATTAGTCGAGTCAATGATACAAGCGGCTAAAATGTTTAGATAACAAATTCTTGATAAGACATTCTAAAATGTTTTATCTACTGTGATTTTATATTCTACATATACACAAAAAAATATTTTAATTTCATTTCAGATGTTTTCAAAACTAAAATATTTTATCACAGTTTCAATGTAAACGCAATATGATATAAATGCCTTTCAAAGGAAATTTGACATATGACTTTGTACACACGTACATGTACAAAGTTGGTGTTCTATCTTTGAGATTATGTTTTCGCAATGCTTTTACATATTAACTGTAATTGTAATTATGTTAATATGCATAATTCATTTTTACAATGAATATAAAAAAATCAAATCTTATTATTGTCTGTAAGTTACAAAAAGCATTATACCTGTATATATCTTTACATGTATTGTGTTTATATAAATGGATCGAACAGAGACATAATATCCTTGACAATGGCTGGTTTTAACTAAACCTCAGTAAACCAGCACCCCCTGTAAATCGGCCATTTTGTCCGGTCCGGCAGTCTGCCGGTTTAGAGAAGTTTCACTGTATTACTGATACATAGTTTGATGGAATTCTATCTTTAAATATTACACAACATGATTCATATGGGGTTTTCTCAAAATTCTTGTCGGAAAAGTTCGAGAATTCATATTATAAAAATGTGCGTAATTCATATACAGATTAGAAACTACTTGCCATGCAAAATAACATATCGTTGATTTTAAAATTAATAATAATCGATAAAATCAACTCCCGTCAGTACTTCAGTACTTTGATTATAATAGCTTGTCGTAATAAGTCTGAATTATTTTTGGTTTCTTAGTGTTTCTTTCTATTAAGCATAGTATAGACGCATGTTCTCATGCTGGAGACTTGGTTTTTTTAAGGCCAGAAATTATGCAATCTTCCTTACCTAAACCAAAATGCTTAATAATGGCAGTGCACTCTGATATTATAGAATAGATGTGAAATAGATATCGAAGTGATAAATGTTTATTAAATTTACGCATGGAAAACATTCAAAAGGCCTTGTTTATTAACAAATAATGAATTTTGCATGTATTGATTTTCATCAATTGGAACCCCCCTCCTTTTTTATCAATAATATGCTTGTTAAAATAACATCGAGATGAGGAATTAATCTGTTCTACAAGTTGTTGAATAAATTGATCAATGATTCTTTGCTTAATTGTAGGAAAAAAGGTTGCACAATGTATATATTCCTGCTCATACCATCTATGTCCTAGACCTATTTCAAAAAGTTTATTTTTAATTACATTTACCCAATTTTCAGCAGGTGCCAAAGACGATTCACATTCATTACTGTAATCCGGTGAATATAATACGCAGTAGTGTACAATACACACCCCCCACTTTGGGTCTGAAAATGGTGAAAAAAAGCTTGTTTGGATGTATAATACGCATTTAAAAAATGACCAAACGGTAATCCTGAGTATCAACAAAGCAGTTATACTTTGTATGCACGCTCAACTTCATCGCGGGAATACGCTACCGGAAATAAGAAAAACAATATTTTCTTAGATACGGATTTATTGTAACTAATACATCGCGGTAATATCTTTAATTCATAATCAATGTTTTAAAAAGAACTAGTATTAAATATTCTACCGTAAATAAAATCAACTACTTTTAACAAGCGTTATATAATTGTTTAGTCATTACAATCCATGTGAAGTGAAAAACGGACGATGTACAGGAATGGAGATAACGGACCTAATTAAATTCTTAAATGATTCCGATGATGATCAAAGTGATCAATTATAGGTCTGGAACATAATAAAATATGTGCACAAATAGTTGTGTTGTGTATAGTACACTTATAGCCTAAGGGGGGTGTCTGAGATACCCAAGGTGTCAAGCGTTAGCGGTGGGGGAGCACAACTGTTTCAATGGCTTCGATTAACGGAATAGGTTATAGAATTATTTATATTCATAATTATTTGCAATAAATCAGTTAGCATTACATGAAAATGGTTAAAAATGAGCCAAATGATGTGCAAGCTGTTTTCAAAGATCGGTTACAAATAGCACGTGGCCATCCAAGTCCGCATTCTATTAATAACATCTGTAATGGCGGCGTACACGGAGATAAAGAATAGGCAGTTCAAATTAATTTTTAAAGGCCATTTTGAAACAGTTTATTTATTAACAGACTTCAAGTATACATTTTCTTTAATTACATGCTATAACAATGATTTCCTAAGGGTTAAATAATAATATATATGTGATAAATGAAGGAATGTTACGATGTATAGCGGGGTATCGGTCCTGTCTGTGAACAGCATAGGTAATACAGCAGTATGATACCCCGTGCTTCAGCTAGGGAAAAAATATGTCCAAATCCTATAGGGATGTATAATACGCACCCCTTTCTCACGGTAAAAAATGCTGGGGAAAAAGTGCGTATTATATTCACCGGATTACGGTATACAGCATTTCATAACAGGACTGCAAAATACAATTCTGACTTTGTGACAATTTGAACCAAAATTTGAATATTCTAAATGTACTTTTAAAGAATGAGTATCATAAACATTTGTTAATGATTCCAACACCTGGCATTTACCTTAACCTTATATAGTATATCAGAGAGGACAATATCATACCTGTTAACCTTTCAAAGCTGCTATGTGGGAGATTCTCCCCCTTACCAACTTGGCTAAGGGGGAGATTTTGCGTAAACGACGTTTTTTCACGTGAAATGCAAATATATATTAAAAATACTGTTAGATACCTTATTTTACCATTGTAATTAATGCATTTGCAATCATTTTAAATTTTATCATTTCTATGACTACCAGTGTGCAATTACAACTTGTGTTGCTGTACATGTTCAGAAAACTATTATTTTGTTTGCATGGTACAAAACAAGAAGTCAATAGTGCCACTTTTTATATTATTTATATTATAAGTCTTCTTATTGTTCAGTATTGAACCATCACTGCATGCTGACATCTAGGGTAAACACAGAAAATTTATTTTGCCTATTTTGAATTTGCAGTGAAACCCAGTTGAGAAAATACCAGAAAATAATATTCATTAAAATTATTTTTTGCCTTATATATAGGATAGATTTTTTATTCACAAAACAACATGTATTTCTCCAGCATTTTTTAAAAATGATCTCTGTTGTAATGTCTATAGCATATCCCTGTAATTCATAGTACCGCTACTATAAACTTTAACAAGAGGCCCAGGGGCCACATCGCTCACCTGAGCAAAAATTGCCTTAATTCTGATCAAATTAGCATTACAGTATCAAAATATCTTGACAACTGAGTACAGTAGATCTTGCTAAAAAAAAAATTGAAAATCTGCCAATTTTTATCAACCTCTTATTTTTTGGTAAATACCAAGCCCCTTTTGTTGTTGTACCTGTAAGAAGATTTGTCTCTATTCCTATATACCCCCCCCCCCCTCCCCCCATTTCATGGCCCCATTTTTCTCTAGGGAATCATGGTTTCATCAGACTTAAATCTGCATAACCTTTGCTTTCACACTAAGTACTGAGTTTTGAACCGAACACTTTCCCAGAATAGTTTTAAAGATTTTCTCTTCATATTCCTATGTAAAAATTCAAACCGCCATCACGGTCCCGCCCTACCACTAGGGACTGTGATTTTGCAAACTTGAATTTACACTACCCGAGGATGCCTCTACACAAGTTTAAACCCTTTCTGGCCAAAAATTCTTTAAAAAGAAGATTTTTAAAGATTTTCTCTATATATTCCTAAGTAAAAATTCATCCCCCATTGTGGCCTCACCCTACCCCTGGACTATTATTTAAACAAACTTGAATCTATACGATCTGGGGATGCTTCCACTCAAATTTGGGCTTTTCTGGCCTAATAATTTTGAGAAGAAGACTTTTAAAGATTTTTTCTATCTATAAAAATTCATCCCCCATTGTGACCCCGCCCTACCCCCAGGGACCATGATTTGAACAAACTTGAATCTACACTTCCTAAGGATGGTTACATGCCAATTTGAGATTTCTTGGCCAAATATTTTTGAGAAGAAGATTTTTAAAAGATTTTCTCAATATATTCCTATGTAAAACTTGATCTCCCAATTGTGGCCCCACCCTACCCCCGGGGATCATGATTTGAACAAACTTGAATCTACACTACCTGAGGATGCTTTCATTTCAATTTGAACTTTTCTGGCCTAATAGTTTTTGAGAAGATTTTTAAAGATTTTCTCTATATATTCTTATGTAAAACATGATCCCCCTATTGTGGCCCCACCCTACCCCCGGGAACCATGATTTGAACAAACTTGAATCTACACTATCTGAGGATGCTTCCACTCAAATTTGAGCTTTCCTGGCCTAATAGTTTTTGAGAAGACTTTGGCTCAGGTGAGCTAAAAAAGGTTAAGTTTACAATGCAATAAGTTGTTAAAGTTGGTTTCTGGAAGAAGAGACTTTGAAAATTTTCTTAATAAATATTGAAATTTTTTTAGTTTTTTAATCTTTAGTTTTTAAGATCTGTGTACAAACATAGAATTGTGAGCAAATCTCTGTATCTTGCTTATAATTCGAAGCTTAACACTCAAATATGGTTAGTAAATAGAAATTGTAAACAATTATATAAAACACAAGAAACATGCACTATAACAAATAAAGAACACAATTTATTTTTTCGAAATGAATCATATATATACATGTACATGTATATACCTACATATTTCCGACAGCGATATCAAACTCTATTTAAACTGAATAAACTCGAGAAAATGCCGAGCATCTCAACAAAACCTATTGCATTAATATACCATTACGCAAAATATAATGCCGAATTACCGATAGAATGAATTGTATTTCAGTACTTTTTTGATACATCAGATTTTGCTTAATTTGCGCAGGTAAACAGTTAACTGTTTGATTTACCGAAGTCTCTGTTTGATTTGATACGTAAAAATCACGAAATACAGACGATAGTTCCCAGGTTACAAAGCATAAATAATGAAAACGAAACGAAAATCAGAACAAGTTAACACCAACGTCATGTGTGAAAACTGTCAACGCATTGAAATATTTAGCCTCAATTTACTTCACAAAATCGGCACAAATACATTTTGCATGTTTCAAAACGCGAACTGTTGCACAACAAGCAAATTCATCATAGTCAGATCGACCCTTTTTCGTATAATGTCATGGCTGCTTTAAACAAAGAACCTCGTTTTAGATGTATGGAATACGAGTCTTGGTAAAATGGGTACGCAAACCTGGGCCGTGGCAAAATAAAAGCCGGGGCAGATCGGCAATCGTCAATTCCAAATACGCATTATTTTGCAGCAATATTTACAGCAAATACAAATATACTGGTCCATCAAATATCCTGAAATTTTAATGAGATTGGCAGATTAATAACTGCCAATCTTTTGTTTTGCCCAGGCCAAGTCTTGTCTACCCATTTTACCGAATGCCGAATCCGAAGCTATTAAACTGATTGAAACACGCCTTTCCTTTATTATTATTTTCGTAATAACTCAGATTTGAAACATAATTAGACCTTAATTTTTGCAATTTATATTTTCCTTCCCATAAGGATAATTTATGCTTAACAACGTTGAATTGGAATCAGTAGTTCTTGAGAAGAAGATTTTTTAAAATGCACCCCCCTTTTTTTACAGTTTCAAGGTTTTCTCCGCTTTGAATACAGATCTGACTTTTATTTCTGCAATTTATATTCGCCCTCCCATAAGGATGCTTTGTGCCAAATTTGGTTGAAATTGGATAAGCGGTTTTAGAGAAGAAGTTCAAAATGTAAAAAGTTTACAGACGGACAGACGGACGGACGGACGGACAGACGGACGGACGGACGGACGACGGACAAAAAGTGATCAGAATAGCTCACTTGAGCTTTCAGCTCAGGTGAGCTAAAAACTCTTGTGACTTTTTCCTCGAGCTTCACTTTTATCTGTAGCTTGTATAAACACTCTGTTCCAAACTCACTTTGATTTTTACCGACCGTGCTGGCCAGACAGAATTAGTCACGACTCACTGCACGTGGCTTGGGTGCTTTACCTGTGCACCTGTTCAGTGACACCACTGGCTGTTATTGTTTTCTTTGGTGTTACAGAGTAAAATCAAGATATTTTAAGCTTTCACTTAATTTTTTGATGAGGCCTATGCATAACAAAATACGTAACTGATTTAAGTCAAAACCGGAAGTAATCGTAAAAAGTAAACTGGGCTATAACATGTCATACTATGATCACGGTAGACAGTATTTGGATGGATTTTGATATATTCAAGCTACACAGCAGCTTTTTGAGCTCAAAATCAGAGAAAAACCCGCAGTGGTTGTTGAAATTTGCATGCAAAGATTCAGAATGGGGGGGGGGTATGGGGAAGAAGACAAATACGATTGCGGGAGAAATTTGTCTCCCGCGCGGGAGATAGGTTGGATGCGGGAGATCTTAGATTTTTGGGCCGTTTTGCGGGAGTCTCCCGCGCAATGCGGGAGGGTTAACAGGTATGCAATATGATGTTCTGATTTATCATGCATGCTTGCAGTTGGCGTATTTCACACCTTATATCGAATATCATTCTTCTTTAATAATGTGGAAACTTGAGATCAAGTCACACGAATCATTTGACAATTTAATAATCTCTTTTTGGAAATCTTTTGTGGGGAATATGTATGTTGTCGTACTTTCTTATGAAAGTTCAGAATTGTGAAATCGTTACAATAAACGTTTTTTTTTCTTGGAATTTTTCTTTCAATGTTTTCTGTGGTGATTCATACGGGTTTAATGGTCGTACGTTTAATCGTAGACGTAAGTTTGACGCAAGAGTTTTTCGAAAGATTTTGCTTATTCACAAAATATCATACATGTGACGTTATGTCAAAAAACAGTCGTAAGCGCTGGATCCGCCTCTGCATGTATGTATAATACACACTCCTATTTTGGGTCTGAAAATTAGGGAGAAAACATTGTTCAGGTGTATTATATGCACAAAAACTTATGAGCAAACGGTAATCTTGACTGTTAAGAACATTGTAATTTGCAGGTAATTTTTTTGTGAAAACAATTTTAATACATAAATGAAAGGGGCTAATTTACCCTGGTTTGGGGATACTTTTACATTTTGCTGGCATATACTGTCACCACATTGGGGCGTCTTTCCTATGCACATATGCCAGTATAATGTGATTGTATCTCATTTGTTAATGCAATAAGTTTTGACTATTAAAATATATCTACTTTTATTGAAAAAGGGTAGCAATTATAAATGTTTTAGCCATCTAAACTTTCTAAAGGACGAGTGCACTTATGGGCCCCGGTAAAAAGTGAAAAAATAAAGAATCAAATTAAGCATATTTTTTCCCCTAACATTATCTATTTATATCTATTCCATAAGAATTAACAAGTTTTAGCGCTGAATTTATTGTTTATAAAAAGCACGAAGCTTTAAAACATAGTAGGGGTCAGCAGACATTCTTGATTTTGTATAGTAAATCGAGGACAGGCATTCATTTTAAAGCCTTTGTTTACTGTCAGCCTAACCGAGTACAAACGTGTCGAAAAGACAAAATACGCATTATACATTTAGAAAACTCCTGTGAAAGTAAGAAGTTTGTACTCGGTTAGGCTGGTACCTAAAAAATGAAAAACGTATGAAAATTTCAAGGTTTTTCCTATAGCAAGCGAAAGCTATTACCTGCGTGACCCATGTTTGAACTCACGCATGGAATAAATTTTTCAAACAATCACGTGGTTTCTATCCAGGTAAACGTTTGTCAAATGTGCTCACTGTAAAACATTGACACGTTTTAGATCGCTTTCCATCATCTTTGTATGGTCAGGAATGTTTGTTTGTCATTATGGAAATATGCAACTTCAAAGCTTCATTCGATTTTTTTTCAGACGTAAAATAATACATAAAGTATAATTCAGCAAACGCGCCAATCGATCCACCAACAGAGCAATGTTGATTTAAATGTCTCCTCCCTCTAATTTAAATAGACACAATTCAAGTAGGTTCGGTTCGATTTTTCCGGATTTAGATTATTTATAGGCATTTAAAAATCCTCAATTTTTTACATTGTATGCTAATTTTGGTAAAATTAAGCGTGCATATAAATCAGAAGTATCCATGAGTGCTTAACTATTACGAGAAAAAAGAAATTTTTTTTTATATTTTCTACATATAAACGGCACTGAAAAAGGGCCCATTCTCTATAGCTTAAGTGCACTTGTTCTTTCTAGCATTTGATAAGGATGCACATTACTAAAACCATACATCCAAGGCAGGCGAATTAAGGTACCTCACTACACCTAGACTTATACTTTTTAAGACACTTAGTCACAAGATGGCGATTTAAATGTTTTGTAAAACAGTTTATATCCTTCGACAAGGTTGTTTATCGTCATAGGTAAGTGCATGGTTAAAGTATTGGGCTTCTGAACTGCAGATCATGAGTTCAAATCCGCCTGGAGCTTTTGTTCATGTTTACTGAACTAAATTTTTGAAAATGTAATTTTTCATCCAAAATTGCACATTTTTTGCCTATATGACTAAGATACTTCTTATCCATTATAATATCAATCACAATCAAAAAAAATTCTGCTGATTTGAGAAAATATTTCAAGGTGTAGTGAGCAATCTTAATTGTAAAACTGTACAAAACACTTAACAAAATGAATCACTCTTTCTATGATAAACCATATTTACCCTACGTTTGGTTACACAAAATTAACTATTGTCATTACATAATACTAGTACATGTACAGTACTCGCAACGTTATTTTTTTACAATCCTATCCTATGGTATTGTGTATCAAGCCTATTGTATCGTGCGTGTATACTGTTCAATCGTGCATTAATCCTATCATATCGTGTTTGAATCCTATTTGCACACTATTCAGACGTGACTTAACGCGATCCAAATTATCGCAGTGCAACGCACGAACATTAGTATGAATGTTTTACAATTTTTTGTGTACTCGCAAGAGTGATACATGATTTATAAAGATCGTAAGATAAATCGCTGGTGTTAATGCGTCTGTTTTGCTCAACGTGTCTCATGTACTGTGGTTTCATTCATATATAAGGGTACCAATTTTCGTGGAGAAAGTGAAAATCACAGTTTCAAGGATATGTGAATTTGTGGCCAATGATCCAAGCAATACAAAATGTTAATAGAAGTTGCATTTCAATGAACATTTAATTTCGTGGATGAACTCAAAAACGAAATCCACGAAAATTGATATTCAACGAATATTGATGAAACAACAGTAATCTTGCGACGTTTTACTATCATTGCACGACTTATCAGCCTCTATATGCCATGCTTTGCTACTGGTATATATGCCCTGTATAAGTATCTGTGTTTCAGAACAAAATTTATACATTTATTGCATAATGGCGAGGGAGATCTTAACCATGCATTAAGTTTTTGAAAATCTCAAAGAAATTCTAAAATATTTGGATGTAAAATGTAGGCGGGAAACGGGCGTTAGCGTTCGTAGTTCTTTGTATTGACGACCACCTCCCTGCCTGAAATCTTTCAAAAAGAACGATGAAACCTACAATTTTGGAGAAAAACTTAAAGATCTGGTCTACAAAATCGTGGATTCATTTTTCCTTCCAGGTGTGTGGGAGTAGAGAAGATAATTTTTAAACATTATATGCATTAACACAAATTCATCCATTTTGGCCCTGCCCTAGAGTCAAAACCCATACTCCTGGGGACATAAAATTTAAAATTTTAGTAGAGAACTTCCTGGTTAACATAATTATAAGTCAGTTTTTCATACAGATGTGTGAGAATAGAGAAGAAAATTTTAAACATTATATGCATTAACACTATATTGCCATATTCCCCCCCCCCCCCTAATGTTCTGAACCTCTGACCCAGAGGCCATGAATTTCACAATTTAGGTAGAGGAGTTAGCGGACATTATAACCATGCATTCAGTGTTTTGCCCACATGTTTGGGAGTATACTGTGGAATCATTAATTTTCGTGGGGGTCAATTTTCGTGGATTGCTAGAATTTTACAGGCTCGTGGGGACGTAATTTCGTGTATTCTCTTATATCTACAAAAGGAAACATGACTTTATTACTTCAATTTATTAATTCGTGGAGGATGTAAATTCGTGGATAAGAGGTACCCACGAATTCCACGAAAATTGAGCCACCACGAAATCTAATGATTCCACAGTAGAAGATTTAGTTTTTAACAAGTATATATGGGAGTAGAGAAGAAGATTTTCAAAGATTTAATGCATTTTAACTACCGGTATATTGCTATATTGGCCTCACCCTAGAGCCATAACCCCTGACCCAGGGGCCATGAATTTCACAATTTTGGTAGAGGGCTTCATGGACATCATAATCATGCATTTAGTTTTTAACAAATATACATAGGAGCTAGTAGAGAAGAAGATTTTGTAAGATTTAATACATTTTTTACTATATGGCCATATTGGCCCCACCCCCTATTCTCTAGTTTTGGTAGAGGGCTTCATAGACATTATACCCGTGAAACCAGTTTTTTTTCTCACTTGTGGAAGTTGAGATTTTTGAAAATTTGTTTTTTGTATGCATATTTGGCCCCACTTGTGGTGCCCCGGGGGTGGTCAATTTAGATTCCTCTTACCATAGAGATGCCTCAAACCAAAAATGGTAACAATCAGCCTTGTAGCTTTTAAGAGGAAGTAAAAAATATAAAATTGTTAACGCTTGAGGGACGATGAACGTAGCACAACGATGGACGAAAACGAATAGCAATAGAGAGTAATAAAAATTACGTTGCGGGTACTGTATATGAAAAAGTTAATGGAAAACTTTTAATTTTAGTTTTGGAGATTTGTTAAAAACTCCTCATTCTGTTTGCCTGATTCCCATTTAATTTCTTCTTTAAAAAGGGCGTTGGTTTGTATATGAAATAATTATATATTTTTAGGGTATATAAGAATATACTTACGCATTACATATATGTTGAAGGAACAGAAATTTGAAGTATTTTTTTCATCACGAATAACATACATGTTGGTGTATTTGCCCCATAAGAATGTCTCTCCTGAAATAAGAAATAAGCTCAAAACCTTAAAGCATAATAGTACACACAGTGATCGGCAATGCATGGACTTTAATTTTACTTGTGAGCCCTTCACAACTTTAGAAGCTCATTGGTTTTAATGATCACCAGAGTGTAGTGCAACTTTTGAAAGTAAAATTGCTGGCAGACTTATAACCAACAAGAGGATATATGGTTTAAAATAAAAAATCTTAATTTTTTTTTTACTTATTTGATCAATTCTAAGTTTGGAGAGGATGAGGGGTGATGACATGGATGGCATTTACATAAACATATACTAGGATGCCCTCAGGAACATTCATTCATGCATTGATCAAATCATAACAACCTCAAATGATCAGCAAGAATAGATATGTATAAGTTATACCACAACTTAGGGATCACCCTGAGAGCACTTGTTCAACTAGGCATTTGGTTGGTTAATCTTAACAAGAGCTACAAGAAAATTATATTGTTTAGGGGACTCTAGAGGATTACAACCATTTCAAAATAATTAATCAACTATACTCTCTTGGCGAAGTACGATCCAAACAAGGACAAAATGAGACAATTGAAACTAAACATCATAGAGATGCCAATCCTTTCAAAACATGCTATAATTAATACAGGACATCAAAGCATTTAAGAGAGCTTTATAAAGATACAAATCCCTTCAAAACCTGCTATAATTAATAAAGGACATCAAAGCATTTAAGAGAGATTTATAAAGATACCAATCCCTTCAAAACCTGCTATAATTAGTAAAGGAAAAAAAAGCATTTAAGAGAGCTTTAGCCAAACCTATCGCTCTAGAAATTAAGTCATTAAGTGCTAACTTCTTCTTGCATGCAAAATATTTCTTACTGTATATCATGTCCGATCACAGTCCTGTAACTTTCACTAGATTTTCTACACGAAAATATCTGACTTAATACAGACAAGTATATGTGGTACATACGGCTTATCCAATATTGACAAAATTTAGTATTATGCATTTGTAAGATAAGGAAACATAGATATGACATCTTTTTCCCCTCCTGTGGGATTTTCATTTTTTAAAACTAAAAATTATGAAATCTTTAGAAATCTTTTCTTCTAGGTATCAAACAAATAAACTAATTAATATATATATATATATATATATATATATATATATATATATATATATATATATATATATATAAAGGAATTTTTTATGGAAACTTAGAGTTAATTCACAGCTCTATAGAAAGAGTCTATTGATCGTTCGAAATCTACAGCGGCTGAAACTGACAGGATTAAAATCTATTCGCTTGGCCATTTATCGAAACCTTCAGCTACCTAAGAAACATAAGAAATCACAGATTACAAAGCTCACCGAGACGGGACATCACCTTTATGAGACCACCTTTATCATATTATATGAAAATCATACTTTATGATCTTGGATATTCACGGATTCTGTTTTGACACAATATCGTATATCATCTGTTAAAAAAATTGCATGATAATCATATTTTCATATGTTTATCAATACAATGATATAAAATTAAATATTGCATCCTATCAAATTTACAATATATATCATATAATACAATAAAATACTGTAATAAACAATTATGAAATATGATATTGTAACGTATGATATGACATTGTGTTGTGTTATACATTATTGTATTTGATCACATAATACAACATCATAATATATAATACAATATTGTCTTATATTACAATATCATATTACATAATACATCATAACATTAAAACATATAATATTATATTGTATAATATAGTATAATATTGTATAATATTGTATCATTTTTGATGCATAATACGATATTGTATTATATGACACAATATAATTTGATAAAACAATGTATCATATCAAATGATACAATATTATGTGATAGAGTAAAATATTATATAATACAATATTATATTATACATGTTGTATCACATGATACAATAATATATATTACAATATCATATTTTTATAATACAATTTCATGTGATATGATAATTTATTACATACTTAGTTATAAAAACAGGTTTTTTTGCACATGTGGTACAGATGACATCACATAATCCGTATCGGCCTCCGGGGCTGATACAGGTTATCAGCCCTCCAGGGCTGATGCGGATCCGTATCACACCCCTTGCGGAACTCCTCTGCCCTTTTTCGCTACGGCATTTTTGCATGTTTACAGACGAAAAATGAAACATTTTCAGTTACAGTCGACATTTTTGAGTGCAGTTAAAAACTTCAAATGCTAGCAAATGTTTTAAAGCAGTCAACTTTTAAACCTGATGAAATTCTGTTCTGTAGCTTCATGTTTGTTAAAACAAGAAGAACTCATATTTTTATTAAATACATGTACATGTCCATACTTTTTCAAATTATATGAATAATCAATTTGTTCAATTTGATGGGTTTTCTTTTTAAATTTATTACTAAGTATGTAATAAATATAATAATACATACCCTTTTCCATATCACAGCTTGTATCAGCCCTCGACCAATATCATCACTCGGGCCTTCGGCCCTCAGGCTGATATTGGAGTCTCGGGCTGATACAAGCTGCGATATGGAAAAGGGTATGTATTATTCTCTATATATCCTTTTTATAAACCGATATCATATTAAACAATATTGTATGATACAATATTATATAATATTACAATATCATACGATACAATTTCATGTGATATAATTCTATCGAACAGAAACCAATATCATATTATACAATATCGCATGATACAATATGATAGAATATACAAAATTGTATCATAGCATACAATATTATATTTTGCAATATTTTATTGAATATTTTCATGCAATAAAATAACAAATTAATAATACAATATAATATTATACAATATTGTATCATAATAAACAATACTATACATAACAATATCATGATACAATATCATAAAATATAAAAAAAATTGATACAATATCATATTAAATCATATAACTTTTTATAATATAACATATGATATTATATTGTATCATTTTAAACAATATTGTTTCATATCATACAATACTATATCATAGGAAAAAGTTATATCATTTATCAACAAACACATCTATCTATTGAGCAGGTTTGAGTGAGGTAGGAGATTTCTTGAGCATCTTTGATAATCGAGATCAGGCTCTGCATCTGAAGCAACCTCTGCATTTCATTTATTATATAGTTTAATCAACTATGCAAGCTGTCATTTATAAAACATGTGACCTGTTCCAAAAAACTAAACCTCATCCAGCATCCGAAACCTATGGCTTAGATTCAGCATTCAAGCCTGTCAGGTGCATCAGTATCATAAGACACATCATCCATGCAGGTTTAGTGAAGTTCAGACCAGTAATAACTAAGATATCATCATCAGAGGGCACTAGCGATTAAAACCTTAACCTCCTCCAGCATCCGCAACCTATGGCTTAGATTCAGCATCCATGCCTGTCAGGTGCATCTGTATCATAAGACACACCATCCATTCAAGTTTGGTGAAGTTAGGACCTGTAATAACTAAGATATATTTTTTAGCATCCTTGATGATGGAGATCAAGCTCTGCATCTGAAGCTACCTCTGCAATTCATTCATATTACAGTTTAATCAACTATGCATAGTACTAATATGTTTTACGGTGCTACCGTTCTGGCGAGCGCAGCAAGAATTACACATACCTTGCATCATTGTCAACTTATAGTTTTATTTAGGTATCAACGAATGTCAAAGAATTTTTGAGAGAGTATTGCTCTACAATAAATATGCCAAAGGTACTAATTTTAATGGTTATGATACATACAGCGCAACCCCCTACCCCGAGAGAGAGAGAGAGAGAGAGAGAGAGAGAGAGAGAGAGAGAGAGAGAGAGAGAGAGAGAGACCGGTTCCTGTTTGTAGGTGTGTAATTTCCCACTTTTAAATTTGATGGTCTGACTATATGCAATATCTACATATTTTTTTTAAATGTTTATTTTTTCATTTTATTCCTTTTTATTTAGTTCAAAATATCCTATTGTTTATTTCCTCCCTTCTCATATACTTACCTGCCTACTGTACATGCATGCACAATTAGCTTAAAAATGGATCGATATGACAGTAAAGTATGGCTCTTGCTAGTATATATACATAAAATCTCTATATTAAAAAAAAAGAAAACAAATCATATGTCAATGAGGCAGGTATCGCAGTCTATACTGAAATAGCCAGTACACTCATTACAGATGTTTGATCCACCTCTAAATTTATCGCGGGAAATATAGCGCGAGTGCACTGTGACGTCATCCATGACTTTGTTCGTCTTTGTTTACGTATCTCGACTCGATACGGAGGTATGGAAGCATGTAACAAATCTTTTGAGTCTCGCCAAAGCATATGCGGTACTCAAAACGTGTCTTCAAACTTTAAGTCACCGTAAATTACGAGTTTAAAGTCGGCCATTTTTGGCATAGCACCACGGGTGAAAACATTAGAGAGCATTATGGGACGTAGACAACAAATTTTGTTTGATGAACTGTAGGTTTAGCTCGTTCTTTTTCCCGTGCACACTGGTTCTTAGAGCTCGCTTCGCTCGCCGGCGCTGCGCGCCGGCGAGCTGCGCTCGCTATTATCTATAAAACATGTTACCTGTTCCAAAAAACTTAACCTTATCCAGCATCCGAAACCTATGGCTCAGACTCAGCATTCAAGCTTGTCAGGTACATCAGTATCATAAGACGCACCATCCATGGAAGTCTGGTGAAGTTAGGACAAGTAATAACTAAGATATAATCATTAGAGGACACCTGCTCAAAAAACTTTAACCAGCTCTAAAAACCTTAACCTCCTCCAGCATCTGAAACCGATAGCTCAGATTCAGCACTCAAGCCTGTCGAGTGCATCAGTATCATAAGACACATCATCAATGCAAGTTTGGTGAAGTACGGACCAGCAGTAACTTAGAGTTTGCTATCAAAGGGCACCTGCAACAAAAACTTTAACCTGCTCTAAAAACCTTAACCTCCTCCAGCATCCGAAACCTATAGCTCAGATTCAGCACTCAAGCCTGTCTGGTGCATCAGTATCATAAGACACACCATCCATGCAAGTTTGGTGAAGTATGGACTAGCAGGAACTTAGATATTGCTATCAAAGGGCACCTGTAACAAAAACTTTAACCTGCTCCAACAACCTTAACCTCCTCCAGCATCTGAAAGCATCCAAGTCTTTCAAGTCCATTAGTAGGTCCAGATGCATCATCCATGCAAGTTTGGTGAAGATAGGACAAGTAATTTCTTAGATACAGGACCTGCAACAAAAACTTTAACCAGGTCCGGACGCCGACGCCGAGGGTATAGCATAAGCTCCCGTTGACTTCGTCTCGGTGAGCTAAAAATAACTGACTGCACGAAATAATCATAATTATGTCAGACTCAATCTCCTCTAGGACACAATGTAGCTGTTTCTTTTAGCTAATGTAATGTTGTACATTAACAGTGTAATTGTTTACTCAGGGTTTGAGTTCTCAAATTCGGATTGTTAGAAAGTACAATGTCATGAGTAAAACTTGTTCTAAGCACAAAAAGTATTTATGAAATGAATTATTATTGACATAATATTCAATATTTTTACTTTATCATGAAATTAAGCTCAAACAAAAATAAACTATTAGCGAAACAGAGGAAATTTGGACTAAATTTTGTAGATTTTGCTTTCCTCTTAAACATTTTGACAGTACTCTAATATTAAAAGTTAAGATTATATAATTTAGTCTATATAATTTTGCATAATCGCCGTTGGTTTTACCTCAATTATTTTAAAAATCAATTGAATGAACACGAATTGTAAAAATATTGAAGAAGTGAAAAGCTGTCAATGTAACAATGTATCAATCCATGTCAACCTGTATCCAGTGAAATGGAGTACCCTATATGCAATATTTTGTCAAAAAATGACTAAGTTCAAAAGCTGGTATTTTTTTCATAAATTATCGGAAATCAAAATTCTAGCAATATGCACACCTCTAATATATGTACAATTGATCTGCGAAAGAACAACTTCCTATCTTAAAACATAGGTAATCATAGATTACAAAGCTCACCGAGACGAGACATCACCCTTATGAGACTTCACCTTTATGAGACCACCTTTATCATATTAAATGAAATCATACTTTATAATCTTCGATATTCATGGATTCTGTTTTGACACAATATCGTATATCATCTGTTAAAAAAATTGTATGATAATCATATGTTCATATGTTAATCAATACAATAATATAAAATTAAATATTGCATCCTATCATGTTTGCAACATATATCATATAATACAATAAAATACCATAAAAACGATGATGAGATATGATACGTATGATATGACATTGTATTGTGTTATATGTTATTGTATTTGATCACATAATACAATATCATAATATATAAAAAACAATATAGTATTATATTACAATATCATATTACATAATACATCATAACATTGAAACATATGATATTATATTGTATAATATAGTATGATATTGTATGATACTGTATCATTTTTGATACATAAAATGATATTGTATCATATGATACAATATAATTAGATACAACATTGTATCATATCAAATATTATGTGATAAAGTAAAATATTATATAATACAATATTATATTATATATATTGTATCATATGATACAATAATATATTTTAAATATCATACAATACAATTTCATGTGATGTGATAATATATCATATTATAAACCAATATCATATTATACAATATTGTATGATACGATATTATATAATATTACAGAATCATATTAATATACACTTTCATGTGTTATAATTCTATATTACAGAATCTTGTATCATATTATACAATATCGTATGATACAATATTATAGAATATACAATATTGTATCATAGGATACAATATTATATAATGCAATATATTATGTAATCATATCATGTGATAAAATAATAGATTAGTAATACAATATAATATTATACAATATTGTATCATAATATACAATACTATACATAACAATATCATGATACAATATCATAACATAAAATATCAAAAAAATTGATACAATATCATATCGTATCATTTAACTTTTTTTAATATTACATATGATATTATATTGTATCATATTAAACAATATTGTTTCATACCATACAACACTATATCATACGAATCATGTTATATCATTTATCAACAAACACATCTATCTATCCAGCAGGTTTGAGTAAGGTAGGAGATTTCTTGATAATGGAGATCAGGCTCTGCATCTGAAGCAACCTCTGCATTTCATTTATAATATAGTTAAATCAACTATGCAAGCTATCATCTATAAAACATGTGACCTGTTACAAAAAAACTAAACCTCATCCAGCATCCCAAACCTATGGCTCAGATTCAGGATTCAAGCCTGTCAGGTGCATCAGTATACATAAGACGCATCTCCATGCAAGTTTGGTGAAGTTCAGACCAGTAATAACTATAAGATATCATCATCAGAGGGCACTAGCTATTAAAACATTAACCTGCTCCAGCATCCGCAACCTTTGGCTCAGATTTAACACCCATGCCTCTCAGGTGCATCTGTATCATAAGACACACTATCCATTCAAGATTAGACCTGTAATAACTAAGATATATTTTTTAGCATCCTTGATAATGGAGATCAAGCTCTGCATCTAAAGCTTCCTCTGTGATTCATTCATATTACAGTTTAATCAACTATGCAAGTTTAAAATAATACTATTATCTATTAAACATGTGACCTGTTCCAAAAAACCATATCCAGTATCTGAAACCTATGGCTCAGACTCAGCATTCAAGCCTGTCAGGTGCATCAGTATCATAAGATACACCATCCATGGAAGTCTGGTGAAGTTAGGACAAGTAATAACTAAGACATAATCATCAGAGGGCACCTGTTTCAAAAACTTTAACAAGCTCTAAAAACCTTAACCTCCTCCAGCATCTGAAACCGATAGCTCAGATTCAGCACTCAAGCCTGTCTGGTGCATCAGTATCATAAGACGCACCATCCATGGAAGTTTGGTGAAGTTAGGACAAGTAGTAACTAAGATACAATCATCAGAGGGCACCTGCAACAAAAACTTTAACCAGCTCTAAAAACCTTAACCTCCTTCAGCATCCGAAACCTATAGCTCAAATTCAGCACCCAAGCCTGTCTGGTGCATCAGTATCATAAGACGCACCATCAATGCAAGTTTGGTGAAGTACGGACCAGCAGTAACTTAGATATTGCTATCAAAGGGCACCTGCAACAAAAACTTCAACCTGCTCCAACAACCTTAACCTCCTCCAGCATCTGAAATTTAGGACTCAGATTGAGCATCCAAGTCTTTCAAGTCCATAAGTAGGTCCATATGCATCATCCATGCAAGTTTGGTGAAGATAGGACAAGTAATAGCTTAGATACAGGACCTGCAACAAAAACTTTAACCAGGTCCGGACGCCGACGGTATAGCATAAGCTCCCCCTGACTTCGTCTCGGTGAGCTAAAAATGTAGGAATAGTTATCCATACAATGAGGGTACTGTATATGCAATATTTTGCCAAAAAATGACTAAGTTCAAAAGCTGGTATTTTTTTGATAAATTATCAGAAATCAAAATCCTAGCAATATGCACACCTCTGATATATGTACCATTGATCTGCAAAAGAACAACTTCCTATCTTGAGAACTGTAGGAGTTATCTGTACAATGAGGGTACCCTTTTGGCAGCCGCCCGCCCACCGACCATTTGCACCATTTTAATAACTGGGTTTTCCCGTTTGAAAACCCGGTTTAAAATGCTTAAAAACGATAAAAGACACAAATCTCAAAATTTTGATCATTGACCTCATATAAATTTTATGCCAACAAAATAAGGCTAATATAAGAAAATTAATACTATAAATGTTTTTGTATTATCATATATCATTAAATTTTTTGTAAAATTGAATCAAAAAAGGTAGGAATTTTAAAACTGATAGAGGAAATTCGGACTGGAATATTTTTAAAAATTGTCGCTGAAATCTTAATGCTTTGTATCTATTTTAAGTGCCCTACCATTCATAAACTGTATTTCATTGTTTAAAGTGTTTATTTATTTGTAATAGCGAGCGAAGCGAGCTCTAAGAACCAGTGTGCATGGGAAAAAGAACGAGCTAAACCTACAGTTCATCAAACAAAATTTTCTGTCTACGTCCCATAATGCTCTCTAATGTTTTCACCCGTGGTGCTATGCCAAAAATGGCTGACATTTAACTTGTAATTTACAGTGTCTTGAGCTTTGAAGACACGTTTAGAGTACTGCATATGCTTTGGTGAGACTCAAGAGATTTGTTACTTGCTTCCATACCTTCGTTTTGAGTCGAGATACGTAAACAAAGGCGAACAAAGTCATGGATGATGTCACAGTGCTCTCGCGCTACATTTCCCGCGATAAATTTAGAGGTGGATCAAACATCTGTATATTGCGTGCATTAGCTATTTCAGTATAGACTGCGATACCAGCCTCATTGACATATAATTTGTTTTTAACTTTTTTTAATTTAGAGATTTTATAAATATATACTAACAAGAGCCATACTTTACTGTCATATTTATCTATTTTTAAGCTTATTGTGCATGCATGTACAGTAGGCAGGTAAGTATATAAGTAGGAAGGAAATCATAAACAATAGGACATTTTGAACTAAATAAAAAGGAATAAAGAGAAAAAATAAACAGTTAAAAAATTTATGTAGATATTGCATAGAGTCAAACCATTAAATTTAAAAGTGGGAAATTACACACCTACAAACAGGGACCAGGCACACACTCCTCTCTCTTTCTCTCTCTCTCTCTCGGGAGAGGGGTAGGGGGTTGCGCTGTACATGTATGTATCATAACCATAAAAATTAGTACCTTTGGCATACTTATTGTAGAGCAATACTCTCTCAAAAATTCTTTGACGTTCGTTGATACCTAAATAACACTAGGTTGACGATGATGCAAGGTACATGTATGTGTAATTCTTGCTGCGCTCGCCAGAACAGTAGCACCGTAAAACATATTATTTTTACAAATAAAAAAAATCTCAATCATAGTGTAAAAATTTATTGGATTTTTCTTGATTTTTCAGAAAATATTTAATGGCCATTAACTCAAAAAGTAGGTCATTATTGACCTACTTTTTTGAAAGTAAAAAATAAAACAACATTCAACAGTCTATAACTTACAATAGATGGTTTTTCATTATCATCAGTGGATTTTATTTTCATTCTGAGTAAACATCATCCTTAACAATATAGTTTAGTGAATTATACATACTTTTTATAATCAATTTATCAATTAGTTAAAAGAAAGATGTAAATATAAACAATGAAATGCTTTCGTTGATGATTCATATCATTATGCAGGTTACATATTTTTCTTGCAATGTTGCCTATTCATATTCTGCATGAATTACAAAAGAAAGCTTTTTTTGTTTAAATAAACCTCTTAGTCTACATTACTGATTTAGTGATATGAAAACTTCTTTGTAAGCTACACAATTAATCTAAATTCCTGCATACCTGATTTGTAGCTACTCTCCTGTATGGTGGCACCTTGTGGGATGGGTTCAGTCCAGGTCACAGAGGTCAGTCTGTCAGCTGACACCTTGTACACGTTAGAGGGGCATGGTGTCTTAAAAACTGGGAACTTCTTGTCTGAAAAGTAGCAATATTGCATATATTATTCAATTTTTTTAACTTGACACAATATATTTAACCTGACACAGAATTAAGGCGAAAAAATATAGAATACAGGTATGATAAATGCTATCATACACTCTTCAGCAATTAATTTTTAACTGAGACATCAGATTTTCAGGACCAATAATACATTAATTCAAACTAAGAATTATTAAGTGCCACTATTACACCCTTTCTCCTATTTTTTCTCCCAGAAAGTCCACTTACTATGGGCGAGACAGTTAGCTCCAGTGCAGGGTTTCTGGGCACTTGATGGATACACCGGCTTCACACCGCGGTGGTAGACAAACTCATTCCAGCGTAAAATGGACCCACTGAATACCTTTCGTGGATCAGGGATTAGCTGGGGCATCTCATTTTCGAAGCTTAGCCCTCGGTTGTAAATATTTAGCTGGCTAACATAACCTCGGAAACCACCATTTACTTTTGGCATGATTGTGCTGTCAAAGTCTGCACCAAGAGTGACCCATATACTGGAAGGAAAATAATTCCTACTATTGCAAGTGTGTCAGCATTAGTTTAATCCACTACACTGAAGATAAATTGCTCTTGAAAAATACACATTATTCAAAAAACATATTATTTAACAAACACATTATTTTACAAATGTAGTGATGGTAAAATCCAGAGTCAATTACTTTTGGGCCATCATTGATGTGTAGGGGGTGGTGGGAATCTGACTCTGTCTCAGACTGTTGACCACCAAGTCAAACCCATTGTCCTTGTTCCAGGACACCACCACAAAGTTCCATTGTCCGTCAGTGACCGTCTGCTGTTGGTAGGCGGCCCTCTGTGGATTCTGACCATTCTGGTTGTAGACGACCAAACCTTGGTGGTCCAGGGACAGGAACTTTGTCACACCGGCCAGGCTGTTGGCAGACCTGTACACAGGAGACAACCATGTATGTACATCAAATCATAAGTTAATGCCATTTAAACATTTTCTAACAGGCATGATACAAATTATCCCTCTGAACACCTTTGAGTAATCAAAGAATAGATTACTGGTAGATGACACAGAAAGTAAACATGTTAAGTATGCACATGGATAAAGAGAAATAAGGCTAAATAAAATTGAAATTACGGTTCTCAGGCCCGCGTGCATCCGTTTTGAGGGTGCCACATTGCAAATTTTATTGCATTTTCAATAAAATAAAAAGTTAATAATGCGGAGACCTATCCGGAAAAAAAAAGTTCCCGCTTTCGGTTTTTTCATTCATCGGAACTCCTCGTGTCTTACCAATATCTATTGCATAGTTTTACTTTTGCTTATGATGCGCAGCCTCCGGTGTAGTCTTAATCATTAAGACGCTTATTTTCGTATGGTGTAAAAACTTTATGATCCAAACGTCACGATGATATAGACGATACTAGTGAAAATGTGGTCGATGGAAATTTTTGACTTATAACGAATCAATATGTCTGCTGTTTCGATTTGTATTCGCCATGGAGCCCTTTTAATTCTACTGTGGACTATCATCGAGGGTTTTTCCAATGGATGTTCTTTGTTAGACATCTACGAGGGTGTGAAATCGATGAAATTCGATTTAGAAAGTTGGACCTTCCCAGAAAAATTACTGGGTGCCTCCGTTTCTGTGTCAGTTGGTAAAAACAAGAACGATTTGGACGCCGCGATTATAACCAACAAAGTAGCATCAACAATTCCAATTTTTGGCCATTACATACGATTCTCGCTTTCGGAAACAAAGCCTACTGACGATTTAGCACCTTCTGCTGAAGAGAACAGAAATACAGAATATCAGAAAGAGGAAAGACCCACACGAAATATCAACGATGTTTTAGTTTCAAATGCTCGTAAACTGCAGCTACCAGAACCATTTTCTGAAGATGCGAAAATAACAAACAACAAGAGAGTAGTCTACAACAAGATATTATACTTACTAGGAAATGCAGGTTTGGGGTTTACACCAATGACATTGAATGAAGGTAAAGATTTTATCAATGCCTTAACAAATTGCATCTGGGCGATAGATCCATTTATTGACACTCTTAGGGAGCGTTGTTTTGCTATGCCAATTTTGTTTGAAAATCTTTTGGGTTACAATGTTCCTGAAAACCACAAACATAAGAAAGGTGAATTGAGTCAATCAACTCTGCTTTCCTTAGCAGGCCATTTGGATGCATGTTTAGAGAAACCTTGGATTTCTAAAGTAATGTGGGCACCTATCAAAGTTGCTACTCAAACATTATCAGATAGCATGCACAAGTATATTGATTATTTGAAGAAGAAAGCAGAACAAACTAGAGGTACTGTGAGCAAGCTCACAATTGATACCCCCCGCTAAGAAAAAAATCATAACGCGTGTATTTTTGCTATTATAGAAAATATTGGATGAATCTATTTCACTGACCATTTTCTATAAATAACAACTGCTCTATTTTTTAAAACTGTTAATGCTAATAGGAGTAAACAAACCAATTTCTATCCTTTAATTCCATTTTATTTTAAGTTAACTGTTAATGCATGAGGACATTTGCATCCTTCCTTTAACAACCATGACTCTAATCAAACTTGAATCAAACGAAATCCACATGTCAAGCAGCCATTTAATATTTAAACATTTTGAATTATTGGTATACTAAGCCCAATTTTTTCCTAAATTTTTTTTCCACACATTTTTTTTTCCAAATAAAAATTTCATCGAGGCAGGCCATTTTCAGAGAGATGGGGATGAAAATCTAAAAATAATTTTATGTGGCCTGAGAAGAGCAAGCTTTGTGTCAAATTTTAGCTTCTAATATTTCCATTAATACAAGAAATGACACAGACAAAATTTAGCATTTTCGAAACAATGACTTTGAACTTCCTCAATTGACCTTGGGTCAAGGTCATGACACACCCTTAAGTCATAAGCAATATTTGTGTGAAGTGAAGTGAACATTCAATGCTTCTCCATTAGGAAGATATGGACTGGACACGAATTTTGCATTTTTTCTGCCAGTGACCTTGACCTTGCACGAATGACCTTGGGTCAAGGTCATGACACACCATTAGGTCATAAGCAATCATTGTGTGAAGTAAGAACTTCCAATATTTCTCCATTAGAAAGATATGGACCGAATACGAATTTTGCATTTTTTCTGCCAGAGACCTTGACCTTGCACAAATGACCTTGGGTTAAGGTCATTACACACCCTTAGGTCATAAGCAATCTTTGTGTGAAGTAAGAACTTCCAATGTCAATGTTTCTCTATAGGAAAGATATGGACCGGACACAAATTTTGCATTTTTTCTGCCAGTGACCTTGACCTTGCCCAAATGATTTTAGGTCATGGTCATGACACACCCTTAGGTCATAAGCAATCTTTGTGTGAAGTAAGAACTTCCAATGTTTCTCCATAAGAAAGATATGGACCGGACACGATTGCACAGACAGACGGACAGACAGACAGACAGACAGACTGACAGACGGACGGACGGACAAGGTGATTCCTATATACCCCCCAAACTTTGTTTGCGGGGGGTATAATGAATCAGAACAGACAACTTATGTTTCCTGTGAGAAGCATGGATGAAACTAAGAGTGTAACTGTCATACGACCTAGCTATGTTGTTAAGCCTGGGGCCGCGTCTTGTTATAGAGCTCTTGTAGACTCTGTTCAAAAGCTAGAAATATACAAGCCAATCTGTTTGGATGAATACACACCACAGAACACAAGAGAACGACAATATTTTTTTGACAATATGAAGCATGGATTACCTTACAAATGTGTTCATTTGAAATTTAGTGCAGGCAATAACCTTGAATCACACAATTTTCTGTGGAAAATTCCAGGTGGGGTTTCAGAAACAGATAGTGATGTTATGCAAAAGAACTCTGACGTCATACAAAACTTGAGCAAAGACATTCCAGAATATCACACTCGTGCGATGAGAAAAGCATTTATGAGTAAGGCCTCTTTACTGTGCAGTTTGAAGACAAGTGATGCAAGATACATTTACAAGTCTTTAGCAGGGGATTGCAGTTTGGCAGAAAATGAGACAGAAAAAGCAGTAGACTTAAGAGTGCAACAGGCTTTTGAAATGGAAGATCCGGATATAATTACAGATCTTAGACACCATAACACAGGGCAACCTTCCAGATATGAAACTTTTTTTAACCATGCTAAGCAGTACTTAGAAAATGTTGTAGAAACTGCAGTTGATGAACGCAGACATGACCAGTTCACACATATGGCCCAAGCTATGTCCGTTCCAGATCTCCTACGTCAAGTTAAGGAAATTTGCCCAGAAAATACTCCTATTCCATCCGAACAATGGCTGCGCTTACAGTTTGCTCCAAAAAACCCTTCAGCTGTTACCTCACTGCAGTTCACTGGAAATCTAAAAGTGAAATTTCAAGTCCAAAGTCGACAGCTTCGAAAGTCGCATATTGATCTCCATTATGCATCAGCGACATTTAGGTACCTGAAAGAGTTTGCAGTCAAGTTTAGAGACTTTTGTGTTCTTGTGGCTATGGATGATAAACACCACTGCAAAGTTGGAGAACCAGGACACCCAGTGGCAGCAGTGGAGAGGGGAAAGAGATTTGTTGTTGGTGCAGATCAAGTCTTTGCTGTCTCCGATCATGATTTCACCAAATTCAGTATTGTGCCAAGTGTAACAATGTTGATAGATATACCAGAATCTGTGAATGAAGGGTCCTTCTATAGAGGCCAAGTTTATGTTGGTGTGAAGGATTTAGTGTTGGAACCTTCCAGTCCCCTGCATCATATTACAGAGCTGAAGGACATTTTGACCAATGAAGAACTGACAAAGCCAATATTGTGTCTTTATACAGATGGTGGTCCAGATCACAGACTTACCTACCTTTCTGTCCAACTGTCCATCATTTGCTTATTATGACATGATTGTAGCAGCTAGGACACCACCAATGGCATCTTGGAAAAACCCACCAGAACGTGTTATGTCCATATTAAATTTAGCACTTCAAGCTGTTGGTTTAATGAGGAAAGAAACCTCAGCAGAAACTGAGCAGAAATTGAAATCAGCCAGTGGACTTCAGCAGCTTAAGGACATTGCAAAAAATCCAAAATTCCGCGAGGACATGGTTGACTCGATTAAACCAGTAAAGGTAATATTTGGTTGTTGAAATTTCAAAATATAAATACTGGTGACATTAGAATTAAGAAATATTTAAATAGACATATTTAATAATTAATTTGTTTTACTTATGTAGGTACTTCTGTCTCAGCTTTTCAAGCGACTCTGCCTAAAAGAGAAACAATTCAAGTTGTTCACTGCTTCTTCAGAAGAAAAAATGGAAGACCTTTGGGGAGAATTGGGCAAGTTTGGAAACCTACCTGTTGGAAAAAAGCAAATTGAGTTGAAGCAAAGTTTGAAGGATTGGTATGTATAAAATTTACAAATCATTTACTTTCCAAGATAAAAAAAAAAACCCTCAACATTCAATATTTTTACAAGGCATAAAGTTTTTACATTAAAGTGGAAATTTCATTTTTATGCATGATTTCAGATTTTGTATTGACTGTTTTATCAAGTATTTAATATTATAAAACCAATGCTCTATTCAAAACAGGAAATATTTGGTGAGTTTATATTTAATGTGTTGTAATAGCCAGTCTATTTCTAAGGCACAGCTAATCTTGTGTGGTGATCATTGTATTTTGTACATGCACTGTGTGTAGCTTCAAGTATAGATGGGATTCCTTTTGTAACATATTCTGTATACCTATATTAAAGATGAAGGTCTTTTTACTGGTATCTGCTAACTTTTATTGTCCACTAAGCTCCATTAACTCATAACTTCATTCAACTGCCATGCTAGCTGACACTACATATTCATTGACAGTGGTTTAATGTATTAAACATTGTGCATACCTCATGTTTATTATACTCTGCTATTTAATTTTTCATATATTTCTTTCTCCCTTCTATAGTAACATTTGTACACACTTTGTTTCTTTACACTGAAAGACAAAAAACAATAACCAGAAACTGTTCTAGCATTGTAAATGTATTTGGTATTTGTTTAATTTTAATTCAGATGTTCAACTTTGTAGCCCAAAACTTGCAGAGTTTATTGATTACTGCTGTGTATCCAGGACTTACTTCTTTACTGTGAAGAAATGTGGTTCTAGTGACTGTCAGATATGTTTAATCCCCAAGATTGCCTATTGATATTTTTAGCCAGTTACACAACTTTCCTGATCCAGTGCAAGGTATTTTAGAGTGAATATCATACCGGGTATATGTCATTTAAAGTTTTGTAAAGTGGTTTGGTATTGTTATTTATTTTTAAATGATTGACATTTATTTTAGGAGAAGAAGGCCACTACAAGGAGTTCAATGAGGTTTTTGGAACCAATACTACAGATGAACACTGTCCTTCTCTATCAACAAAACAAGCACAATCAACTGCAAGCAGTCATGGAATTCCATTCATTCCATCTGCTCAGACTGCTAAAACAGTGAAACAAACAGTAACTTGCATAGATTGCCAGAAACCCAGAGTCATATATAGTGCTACTAAACTTGGTGCCCAAGAAAGTGCCTTGCTTACCAAAATCATTGGACTTTATCAGTTTTCATGTGGGTCCGAACTTCAGGAATTAAAACCTGAGAACCCCGAGAAAGCACCTCGTATATGTGCTCTCTTGGAGAAAGTTTACGTGCGATCAAATTTGGGCTGTGTATCTTCAGTTGAAACCCCCTACTACAGCTCTGGTGCATTTCCCCCAATATATGTTTTCACTGTGGGACACAAGACCCAGACACAGAAGAAGGACAATACCCAATGTGTCCTGATTGTGTTGCTTCGCAACGACAGCCTCCGTTAAAGCGGAACAATATTCAAAAATTGAGATCAAAGAAGCAAAAAACAAAACTAGAAAACTGACCAGTCAGGAAGGGCCCCGCTATGACAATTAATATAGAGAAGTGAAAAAAACTTTGAATTCCATCCTCTTTATATTAACAATGATGAAAAATAAATGCCCGGCAGAAGATGAAAAGAACTGGAATATATAGGATCTCGTGATTTGTAATTGGATATGATTTTCATCCAACAATTAAAGTGTTTTTTTCTTGAGCCTTAGTGAGGGAATAAAACACACAAGTTGGATAAAAATCATATTATACTACAAATCATATGAGATTCTATTTATCCCATGTTTTATACACCGCAATCAATGTTTATACTGTTTATAAAACTCTACATTATTTTACTTCATTATGCCTAGGCAAATCCCATTGTAAAGTCACAACTGTGGGATATCAAAAAAATATCCAATGAGTCATATCCACGGGATATAGTGGATTAACATGGGATGAAATAAAATTTGTTAAAAAAAAAAAGAATTGATACCAATGCAATCATACCTAGGCTTTGCCTCTATTCAATAAATTATTATAAATCATTGTGTACGGTATTTTAACCAAAATAAAATATGAATATTATATTTTAAATCCATATTTCAAAGAATGTACACAATACTACACATCATTCAAAATTGACCTTAACTTCAAAACAAAGTTCATTTGCAGACACAGGCAGTGCAGTAATTAATCTCAATGTGACAGATAGAGATAAAGCTTAGGATTTTCTTCCTGTGGAAGGTTAATTTATCCCAAAGGACAAATATTGCACAGCCTTCCATGTATACAATGGTAACATTCTCAGCAGTTATCTCTCTTTGCCCATTCATTCTCAGCAGTTATCTCTCTTTGCCCATTCTTCTTATGCATAGTTAGGAATCTACCCCACCACCCCAGCTCCAAACCAGAAGACATAGAGAACCAAACTTAGCATCAAAATATGTATTTCTGCCTACTGAACTACCATACCAAATTTGAACTTGATTGGGCAACCATAAAAAAAGTTATTAGAAAAAAACAGGAAAATTGTGGACGGAAGAGTGACAGACGGACGGACAGAAGGACGGATGGACAGAAGGACATACGGACAGAGTGATTACTATAGGGCACCCGCAAATCCTTGCGGGGCCCTAATAATAAAAACCAGTTCACATATAAAAGAGTTGATGTTTTTTATTTGACTTAAATATTAAACAGCATTGTTGTATTTTGAAAGATGGACTGTATTTTCTGAATGCTCATAGGTTTTTGTTTATCTGTTTAAATATTTAATAGATATCCTTTATTAAATAATTAAACAGCAACTTGAAAAAAAAAATCTTGTTTTTTAAATTTTACGTTGTTAATTTCTTTCTCAAATAAAAAAAAGCCTCCCTCATCTGTTTTTTTGCCAATAAAAAAAAAAAAAAACCTCCCTCCCTCATCTATTTTTGCAAAATTTGGCCTGAGAACCAGAGAATTAATTTTATGTGGCCTAACAGATAAGGCAAAGTTTTGTTGGATCCCCAGTAAAATTATTATTATTTTTATCAATTTTCAAAGTTTCATTGAAGTAGGATATATAAAAAATATTCAGATAATGTTTGAGTCTCAGAGAGATGAAACAACAAAGTTTACATCTTTTGTAATGAATTATTATATGATTTAAACAATTTACAATACAGTTGAACTTTGATATATCGAAAACAGTGCATAAGTCAAAGTGATTTTTAGTCCCAACCACTTATTTTTTAAGTATTTTACTCTTGATATCTCAAATACTTGGATATATCAAAGTTTTTAAATACTCCCATCTAGTTTGAGATAACATAGTTTGACTTATGAAGGACTTTCTCTTTTGAAAGAATTTATTTCCACATAAATTCTTCAATTTAGAATCCATATATTACTAAAATTGGCACATTTGGCAGAAAAGGGCTGGGGAAGAAAATTTTTTGGTATCATTAATTTACTATACTTGTCGTACATAATTCATTGTACTGATATAACAGATTACAGGAAAAGCAAAGTAAATCAACGGATCCCAAAGACTTAGCTATTACCAAGTTTTTTTGTTTTTAAATAATGATTCTTAAGCTCAAACTTAACACTTTAACAAATCTACATTGCTTCGAAACATTTCAAAAAATAAAACAATTACAACTAAAGGTACTATGAGCAAGCTAACAAATGATACCCCAGCTAAAAATATAATAATTAAAGTATTTTTTATTAGAAAATAATGGATGCAACTTTTTGCACAATGACCAAAGCTCAAGGTCAGGACATCTTTACAGGTCACAAGCAATCTTTGTGTTTAATTTTAACTTCTAACAATTTTCTATGGTGGCATAGATCTGCCACCACTTGTCAGCTCTTGCTAACCATATGAAAATTTGCACATGAATAATAGTTGGTTTACATTACTCCCCTAAACTTTGATTGCCGGGGGTATAATAACATTTAATGACCTCCTTTCTAACTTTCTTTTCCAATTCATTTTATACCTTAAAACATTTTTTTTATTCTTGCTCTGCCTTATGAATATGTAATTACACATGTATTCTTACTTTGCAATGAAAATGGTCAGGAAGGTTCCTGTGAGAGAGGACTGGTAGAAGCGGACCCAGACACTGAGGGAGAAGGAGCTCCCACTCAGGTAGATGGGGTAGGGTAGGGCTGCATAGCTGTCCTGACTAGTCAGGTAAAAGTACAGATCATAATTTGTATCCAAATCTACAAAAACAAATCCATCATAGACATTAAGACGACAACTTTTCCATCCATAGTCTCAATTAATCACATGCCAGTGATTTAATTTTGTGACTTATTCACCGAGAAACTTTATTATCAACTTTTAACAAATTCTCAAGCCACAACAGACTAGATGACAGTGGAAATCATGCTTGTTTCAGTCACAAAACACATTGCCCTTTTATAACAAAAGAACAAAATGTATCATTTTTGTTTAGTACCTTCACGTTCAAAATACTGAAACATTTATTGATTATTATTTATTATAAAGTCTTTTATATACAAAATTCTCAATAAATTGTTAATCAGTATCTTTCTCATTAACACCAATGGTACATCTAACACTCATAACCTGGTTTGGTTATACATGTACACCAGTAGTTGTAGAGGGCCTTGCCTTACCTCTTACACACGACTCCCCTGTCTTCCCAAGAGGACACCTGCAGTAGTGGGCGTTGACCATATCAATGCAGGTGCTGGTACTAGGACAGTTGTTGGAACAGTCATTAACATTGATGCTGCAGTTAGCACCAGAGTAACCTTATTAAACAAAAGTCATGTATATATTAAGCAATGTAAACTATAGTTGTTTTATGCAACTAAGACAATTTTAGAACAATCATCAATATTCTACCAGTGTAACCTATCAATAAATAATTTTAAAGTAATGTATATCAATACTGCATTTGTTACCATAGTAACCTGTCACACATTAAATAACCAGAATGGCTGTTCGTTCGCCCTAAAATGCGTTCGCCCTTGACGCCGTTCGCCCTAGGTCCGTTCGCTCTTGACGCCGTTCGCACTGGGTCCGTTCGCCTTAATTTTATATAGGATTAATTAATTTATATATTTCTGTGTATTCTGGTGAATTTAAACATTTTGAAAGATAGATATATAATTAATGAAAACAATACCACCCTTTCCACTTCTACATAATAATCATCATTTGACTGACGGTGACATTATATTGTTACGAAAACTTGTTAATTGATTTATTTTATTTTTTTAAATGTTACTATATTTTATGTTCCTCTGTTTGTATTTTCTGTTTATTTTGTAATTATTTTCAATTTTACCTCATAATATAACCATATTATAATTATGAAGTTTGTAGTGACTAAAAAAGATAATACGATCTTATTATTAATTAGGGGGTACGATAATTAAATATAATTAAATTAGCAAATATGTTTATATATATTTACTAATTTAATTTTATTGATACAGTTTCATGTTCCATCTCCGTATATATCTCATTTAGAGATCAAAGGATTGTGTTATGTAAATTCTTCAAAGATAGAATAGGTGATAATCATCTGATGAGCTTCTGAATGACCCAATTAAAGTCTCAAATTCTTTAATTGTTTAAAAAAAAACACCAAGCGAATCATTAGAAAAACAAGAGGACGGTTATCGACAATTTACGGCAATAAAATCTAACAATTATACCAATTACCTCTTTTTTGATGAAAGAAAAACATAGAATATACGAA
The DNA here is from genome assembly GCF_025612915.1 of Magallana angulata. NCBI lineage: Eukaryota > Metazoa > Mollusca > Bivalvia > Ostreida > Ostreidae > Magallana > Magallana angulata. The sequence continues at coordinate 24,944,959 of NC_069120.1, read as the reverse complement.
TAATTAATAAAAGTTTACAAGTTTTAAGTTAAAAGTTAATGAAATAACTTATAATTTACGTTATTTATAAACAAGGAGCGAACGAGGTTTAAGGCGAACGAGAATTTGGGCGAACGGTAATTAGAGCGAACGGACCTAGAGCGAACGGACTAAGGCGAACATGTAGATAGGGCGAACGCACCCGATACCAAATAACCACAATATCAAAAACATCAATGTTGTGCTTGACCCTAAAGTAATCTTAAAAAAATGCTCATCCTAATCATGCTCTTACTTTGCCAACTGGATGTTCAGCAGTATAAAAAACATAATATTATGCTAAAGAATAAATTTTTAAGAAGAAGACTTTTACCATCATTAGGCTTAGTGCTCAGGTCAAAGTAAGAATTTGTTTCATGTACTCACAATGTAGCAGTTGCAAAGCAGATCTGCTTCATGTCAATTTTAAAGTCTTGATCTATTAAAAATAATCCGATGGGGAAAGGTGCACAAGTATGCATTAAAAACCTTTTGAATATGCATGTGCATGTCATTAAGTCCACCAAATAATTTATCCATTTTAATTGGTGATACCAATTTTAGCATAAGAATATGTGCACTATTTCCAACCTTTTACACATAGCTGCTTTAATTGCTAAAGCTGTTAAACAATTATTATTAGAAATTAATAATCTGATAATTTTTTACCTGGAGGGCAGTCACATCTAAATCCTGGTGCCAAGTTGACACATGTTCCTCCATTCTCACACTTATTAGGATCACCACAATGGTTAACCATGATTTCACATCCAATTTCACGATAGTCTACAAGCATAACAGAAAACCAAATCAACAATGCATTTTTTTCTTCTAAAATCAAATAATATTTACTTATAATAATATTTGTTTAATATACCTGCATTTAGATTTTAAAGCTTCAATACAGAGGGTTCCACTTAATCTGATCGCGGTTAATCTGATTATTCGATTAAAAATCAAAACACCGATCCATTTGCTATATATAAGCCTTTGTAATTTCTACAGATAATCTGATTGGGAAAAAATGTCATTTTTGGTTAATCTGATTGATTTCTGTCGGCCGATCAAATATCAGTTAACGTTTTCACACCTCTTCCACCATATCCACACCTCTTGTATAACCTCTCACTGTGTAAACAGTTTGGCACGTGCCTAAAACTTGCAAATAACGGTGCTTCAGGGGATTAGTCACAGCTCAACGCACACAGATGGTCAGATGGTCGATAGATGAAAGATACAGACATCGATAGTTCAGGACGACCACATTCCAGACGACACTTGCCTGGGGGCAATTTTGATTCAAAGAAATTTAGAGTAAATAGTGTTGCTTGTTTTTGATTGTTTTGATTATCTATTCACGCATACAAATTATTAAACCATTTGATGAGCAATTATGGCAATTAGTTCGTGTGTATGTGTACGCGGACTTTTGGAATTCGGCTTAAACGATACTTTGGCTTGTGTGTAATTATGCCGTTTCTATAAGTAACCTGAAATTTCCAATCACAAATCATTCTCAACATGGCTCTGAAAAGGAAAAGAACAGATCTCTCACTAGCTGACAAATATGAAGCAGTAAAGCTGTTAGAACAGAAGGTGTCCCAGGCAGAGATCGCTAATTGAACCGGTGGTCGAGTGAAAATCCCTTGTGATTATGTGATGTGTTACTGCGGTGTTCTAGTGCTCGTGTACTGATAAGTGACTGACAATCATGTAATAATTTTATTTTGTAGTGCCCATAGGAAATGTTTGTAGTTTTAGTGCTGAATATTAAATTCATAAAAAATAAAGTTGTTTTTCTTTCCAGAAAGAATTAGATTATACAGGATTATTCTACCAATAAACGCACTTCCGGTTTAAGATGGCGTCCAATACATCGTATGAATATGGATAGGAGCAATCACATGCAAGTAAATAATGATTTAATCTGTAAAACCGGTAAATTTTATTGCATAGCGATTAAAAAATCCAATAAAAATACCTGGTATTTATTTTTTTATGATATTTATTACCACAGGGCAAAAAACAATCTTTAAGCAAGTCCTTAAAGGTGGCTTAAAGGTGGCGTAAAGGTGGCTTAAAGGATATACCATCTTTAAGCCATCTTTAAGTCACCTTTAAGCTGAGCTTATAGGTCCTTAATGTCCAAACTTCTTTAAGTCACCTTTAAGCCATCTTTAAGCCGCCTTTAAGCATCTTTAAGTGGCATTTACGCTCCCTTTAAGTTGTCTTTAAACCATCTTTAAGTTCCCTTTAAGTCAAGTTTGATCAAGCTGAACAATAAGAACATATATTAAATGAAAAAGCTCTTTTATAGTGATGGGAGGGGGTCATCCGAATGATAATATAATTTCCAAGGAAGGGGATGGTGTTCCAGGCGGTTTTAATTGTCACTCCATTAAACACAGATCGCTATCATCAACACCGCTCCGATGGACACAGATTGCCGTTATAAAATTCTTTATAATTTTTTTTGGGGTGGGGGGGGGTTGGGGGGGGGGGTTCAAAATTATTGTAGGTGTGAGCGCAGTCTCTGTATCTTAATCTGTGCATGAAACTAATTAAAGTATGTTTGTTTCCTATTATAAATTAATCGGTGAAATCTCTCTATTGTTTGTCCAACTTAAGAAAACCCCTGGAACTAACACAGAATATACAAGATATACACAACAGTTGTGTCGTGTGCCCAGGTGCAGGTTTGTGTATATCTAATTAAAGTCTATTGTTTGTCCAACTTAAGAAAACCCCTGGCACTAACACAGAATATACAAGATATACACAACAGGTGTGTCGTGTGCCCAGGTGCACGTCAGGGTTTCTAAAGGCGTTGAATTTTAGTATATACGAGTATACGATAAGTCTAGTGAATAAAAGTTAATTTACATTTGTAATTCATTTTCAAACTCTGGGTTTCAAAAATGTTACGTCTACAAATTAACGTTACATGTATGTAAGAGTAAAATCTTGAGGCTAATTAATTAATATACCGGTGATCATCAATAGGGGTTAATTATTTAAATATATGTATAAGGGAAAATATAATATCACATACCCGGCCTAGTACATCATACAATTGTACTTACAAGGACATCATTTGCAATTGCCACATGCAGTAAGTGCGTCACCGGTAATTGGTAATATTGTTTGTTATAGAATTGATAGTTTAACTCTATTCCCCCTGAAGCATTTTACCCTTTACCCCCTAATGCCACGATATGACGCATTGGTCATTTCCCTAATGACGACTTATGACGCGTCTGTATAGAACCCCAATTTTCTTTGTTTATTTTACTTGTCTGAAGCAAAATTGAGTGGCAAATAACACCTAATGGTGTCTACCTTACACAGACGATTATACACAGTCAGGTTATGCAATGGTTTGACAGATATCACGTGATACACACACCTGTGAAGTTTAAAAAAATGGCGGCATCGGACGATCATGACAGAGATTGGTTTAGATATTCTAGATGATTCTGTGTGTTTAAAATTACTCCCAAGTGGAAATAAACATGACCAATCCACTTCCTTTGAAGTTTATGACAGGAATTTGGTTGATTAGCGGTGAATTAGGGCTAATTCATGACACCTGCATGACAACAACAATGGCGGCCTCCGAACATCGGCACATGTGCATTGCGTCAGCCTGGGCATAATCTAACTTATAAATTCAACACATTAACTGTGGATCTTTCCCAGTATTTTGTAGTTATACTGTTCCATAAAATTATTTAAGAAATAAAACCCAATAGAAACTAATATACAATGCTGTATATGCTATACATCGGCGAGGGGGGGGGGGGGGGGGGGTGTGTGCCAAAAAACGAAACTTGTCGAAGTCGGTAAATTATTAGTTCATACCTGGGTCTGAACTAAATGTTTTGAAATCCCCCTTTGAATAGTATAATGTTTTGACTGAATTACAATAACTATTTTGAAATAAATATTGCTTTATACATGTAACTGTGCAGACAATAGATACAAAAGTGTACAGGTATTTTTACCTGAATTTCTGTACCTTTACTACAGGTATCTGATATAATTTATATAAAAAATAATTATAAATGCAAAACTTAGAAAAATTCTGATTGCAGTGATACATGAACCATGATAGTTTGATAGAATATTACTCTAGGGATGAATTTCTACACTTTTGATTAAATCCGATTGTTGTGTATAGACCCCTTCACGATAACTGCGGTACTGCTATCTTGCAGGGCAAAATGATATACTTTGCCGAAATTTCAGTAGATAGATAATTAAATGACGTAAATGAAACAATTGACGTTACGTCATATTTCACCAAACTATGTCATTTTGCCCTGCAAAAGAGCAGTACCACAGTTACCGTGAAGGGGTTAATTGGTCTCAATTCGCAAGATAAAACAAGAAACAAATTATTCAAAACATGAAAAAATATTTTTGAACAATATTTGATCATATGTTAAAATTTCATTCATTAATTTTCATGTTTACAGTAATTTTTTTTAACGTACAGGTAAAATTACCTGAATAAACTCACCTAATTAATTTCTGTTAATTTATTTGTGTACTCTAAAGTTATAATGTTAAAGTTCAATCTTTCCCGATCACAATGGTATATCATATGGCATGGTCAGACAATAATTCTTGTAAATAACTATAGTAAAACAATACCACTCAAACAGTGAAAAAAGCTTCAGGGGGAAGCTAAGAAAACCTTGTAGGGAAATGACAAATGCGTCATATGGTGGCATCAGGGGGAAAAGAGTTAAAAATCATGTATACAATTAAATATTTAAACATACTGGAACCAGCTGGGAACGGCGCCGCGATCATGAAAACCGGGAAATTGCGGAAAATTGAGCAAATACCCTAATACGTTTCAATGCATTTAATAAAAGAAATGATTTCATTTTCTTTCTTACATTTTTATAGCTATAAATTAGATGAACGTATATCTACTCGGTTTAAATTTATTAACTAAGAAAGCCTACTAGTGAGCCTAACGGTTTCCATTTAGGTATAACATATTTTTGTTCACTGAAGACCAAGTTCCGTATTTCATTCTATATACATGCATGCATGTAATTTATAAATTAGATATAATTGATTGTTACAAACTGAATGGTTTGTCAAAATCTTTTCAAGTAAATACATTCAATACATTGATTCAATATCCACTGATATATAGGATATAAAAACACCTGTTAATATGTAAGTTACAGTGGCGCAGAGGAAGTGAGGTGATGTTAGTAAACCAAGGGTCCCAGGTTCAATTCTCGCCAAGGGCGTTTTTTTTTTTGTTATTTTTTTTATTTTCTAGAACAAAAACCGTTTTTTAATACCATTCCTTTCATAAAGTTAATACATTTTGTTGGTAAATAAAGCACAATATTGAATTATTTTTTTATTAATGGCTTAAAGGTGGCTTAAAGGTGGCTTAAAGGTAGCTTAAAGGTAGCTTAAAGGTGGCTTAAAGAAATTTGGACATTAAGGACCTTTAAGTTGTCCTTAAAGGTGGCTTAAAGGTGGCTTAAAGATAGTCTTTAAGCTGCCTTTAAGCCATCTTTACGCTTTCTTTAAGCCATCTTTAAGCAACACATATAGCTTAAAGATGGCTTAAAGATCGTCTTTAAGCTACCTTTAAACACCTTTAAGCTATCTTTAAGGAGAACTTAAAGATGGTCATTCATCCTGTGTACATTAAATCGTTAAAATAGAAGTGTGGCTGAAAATAATGCACATATAGGTTGTTTATATTTCACGATTTCCTTTATGAAATGCTAAACTGGTTTATCTGATATTCGGTTAATCTGATCATTTTTGCCTGACAAACAGACAATCAGATAAAGCGGAACCCTCTGTATTTTATCTGTAATTCTAGTTCATATAACAGTCAAAATCTTCAAGACATAGGTTGAAATGTACAGCTACTTAGCATCAGTTGTTTTAAAAATAAGGACTTATGGATAGGACAGCGAACTCAGCAACTTGTTTGTGGGTAAAATTATCCACATAAGAAAGTATGAGATCTGAGGAAAGAGAAAATAATATATTTTCATAATAACAGAGTTGTCCATATATTAGGTCACATATGTGCAGGTTTTACTGTACATTATTTGTACTTGTTGAATTTAAAAGAACATATGGTGGTTGAAACCATTATTTAAGAAGAAGACTTCAGTACAAAAATCAAGACAAGAATAACCAAATAACAAGAGGCTCATGGGCTACATAGCTCACTTGAGCAACAATAGGTATGGTAAAATCAGCTTAATGGAGTCATAATACAAATTATTTGAAAAATGTGGTATAATACATGTAGATCCTGTATAAATAAAATCCATTCCCCCCTTAATATTCCTATGTTTATAATAGAGTCCCTTTTCTAACATGATGATTTAATGATCATATCACATGTTGAGTATTACAGTTCTCAAAAAAGATCCTAAATAATTGTTTATACACAAGATATAAACTTCCATCAAATTCCGAACCCTTTGTGATGCTCAAGAATTGCCCAGGAGCCAAAGTCTAAACAATTTTAAAGAATCAACAACATGTTAATATGCTTGCATATAAGTAAAACCATTATAATAACTTTTCAGTTTTTGTGAATAATTTAAATGTTTTCCTCAATGTGGCCCCACCCTATTCCTCAAGATTTTGATTTTAACGAATTTAAATCTAAACTATCTGAAGTTGCTTTCACGTTAGGTAACCCTACTGGGAAGTCTGAAGGTTACCACTAACTTAAAGTAAAAATTCAATATTTTTTTTAAGAAATCTGTGTTAATAACATTATCATGAATGAATATTTTTCAGTACATTATTTCTTCATATATTTTTCCTGCATTACCATGATTTTAAAAGTCAACATACAGCTTGGTCGAAAGTCTATGTGTGCATATAATACATCCAAACTACCTCCCTCCTCCTCAACTTTCAGGCTAAAGTGGGTTTAGAGAGGGGAAAAAGAGCAAATAGTCTATGGTCAAGAAATTCATCATTAAAATTTGAAGTAGACTTGGCTATCCAGCCTCCATAACAGCAAAACAGAACCATTACTTTCAATACCTTGATTTGATGACAAACTGAAAGTAGTGTAATGTTTTTGGGTCTCGTAGCTTTAATAGTTACTGAAACAATTTCGTTACATAAATTGTGTGGGTCTCTTATATCTGAAATTTACCCAATAAATAAAAGGATTTATAGTTTTCTATAAATTTATTGATAATTGCATTAAACAGTCAAAATACAAGATGGGTGTAAATAAACAACAAAATCACACGATGGGTAATGGGTAATACATGTAGATACGATGGGTAATGGGTAATTTACCCGATGAAACAGTATGGGGAGTTTTTGGGGGACCCAAATATACTGGGTACGAAATTCAGCATCAGACTTACCCAACCTAAATGTAAGGCACAAAACGTCTTGAGTACATTTTACCATTCTGCTGGGCCCTAAAGGCTCCATTTGAACGGGAGTGAGTTACGTAAATGTTGTACTGCACTGCACTGCTGTCGTCTGCTCAGGGCGCTCGTATATATACACTTTGGTCGGTAGGTGCGAATCACCTCACGCGCAAAACATACGGTACTGTACGGATTGGCGCCATGTTTGAGGAGAATCACACTGAGATTATCTTTGCAACCAAAGTAGTGTTTACGAGTAGATATGGGACTATGCTTATGATTAATTGCTTGGATAAGTAAAAGAATTATGCCTTAAACATTTAGGTAAGTCTTGTTGCGGTAAATACTCCGTTTATATTACGGATGATTGTAAATGAGTTTCTCTCATTGAGGAAATTCGGGTTCATGATATACATACGTAACAAATATTCAATACAAGCTAATATTAATACAATGCATTATCTTGATATAAAGTACCAAACAACTAGGATGTATTAACAAAGAAATTGAGCTTTACATGTTACTTAGGAACAGATAGAAGGGAAAATTATGATGCTGTATTGACTGAAAAATCCGTAACACAGCCCCCCTTCTTCTGTACATTCGTCCCGAATGTTGTACAGGTAAGAACTCTTATGTTAAAAGTTGGCTTTCTTTATATGGGAATAAATCTCCATTTATAAAGACAACATACTCACTGAGTTCAATTACAACAATTTATGGGATAACAATATGACATCATAAATACAATACATTAATAGTAACATTTTAAACAATGACAATAATGTGAATAAACATATAACTTAACCAATAATGATAACAATTTAAGAAAATGAATAATATGACACATATATCAATAAAATGTTTCATCACAGGTACACATCAGATGCATCACAAATCCAGCACAACATCACTAATGTGAGAACAACTTGAGCATGGGCTCAATTAATCTGGAGAGAATGTCAATCTCATAAAACGCACATTCTTGAGAAAGTTCCTTCAGAGCTGTAGCCGAAGTTGGAATAGAGATGGATGAGACACAGCAGCTGTTCCTCAGGAAGTCTAATATGAAAGGGAAATGTTTCGGATTGCGGTCGATGAAGAAAGGTGTTGATGAAAGCTTTGAGGATAAAGTCGCGAGCAACGAGGAAGGATCCTCCCGCAGTGTGGATCTGGTAGTTGTGAACATGGTCCCTCCAATGTTTAGGGTTACAACCTCATCCTGCCTTGCGATGATGTCTTTAACTTTTAGGGACTGCTTATTGGTTGGTATGTATGGAGTGGAAGATGGGAGGTCTGGAACAGCATACTCCTGTTCAGGTTCTGGGTCAATAACACCATCTGTGTGAATAGATAACTGATCAGGATTGGAGCGTTTGGAGACAAGAGTTGTTTTGGAATAGATGGAGTCCTTGTCAGATTCTGATAAAGCCAAGTCTTTATTAAGGTCAGGCAAAGGGATTTCTGAGGCTTTTGGAGTAGCTGACTGTACAGGTAAGGCTGCAGAAGTTGAAGTGTCGGGACCAATAGAGGCAGAAGCTGGATCCTTTGGAGTCAGAGAGTCGCCTGAAGACTTTGGAACTGGGATTTTCAAGCTCATCAGCTTCTTCTTTGGAAGAGGCTCCAAGCATTATGTCGTTGAACTGGATTGCAGAACTTGGACCTGTTTTTCTGGAAGGTCTGGAATTCGATCGCCTCGTCACTAGTGAACGTACCCGTTGACTTTTTGATTAGTTGGAATGAAGACACTGGACAACCATGCTTTTGATCCGTTCTACAGAATATGGTGCCACAGGAGGTGCACTTATGCCCGAATCCGGAGTGGACGGTCGTTATATGCCTCTCGCAATTGTTAGGGAGTGAGAATTCTTTGTCACAAATGGTGCAATCGTATTTCTGGATCTGAAATTTGACAAAGTAAATTTTATTAGCAAGACGTAAAAGGTAAATATAATAGAAAAAGATAAAAATAATGGAAGGGGATCCAATCATCACTTAGGGAAAGCAAGGTAGGTTATCTCCCTTATATGGTTTAAGTAAGTTATGGTGGACGATTTTTGGCTTATGTTTTAGAGTTTTTCTGATTTTGTATATAACATCATTTACTCTTTTAACAATAAGGTAGGGACCAGTCCATGGTCTACATAACTTTTTTTCCATGTTTCTCATATTTTGGAAAGTAAAACCAAACTGCATCACCAACTTGATACAAGTGTTGATGAATTTTTTTGCTATATTCTCTGATCATGTGTTTGGTAGATGATTGAAGTTGATTACGGGCGTGGTTATGAATAACTTGTAATTTACTTGCTAATTCATTTGCAAATTCAGATCCGTACTTTTGCTTTTGTGTTTCAGGGTCTGGGACACCAAGCACCAGATCAATGGATAGATGGGTTGGTCTACCAAAGACCATTTCATTTGGGCTAACCTTTGTAGATTCGTGGACAGATGATCTATATCCCATCATTAAAAAGGGGTATGTATTCATCCCAATCTTGTTGGGTTTCATTGATAAAGGCTGAAAGCATGTTCTCTATCGTGTGGTTAGCACGTTCGATCATGCCATCAGACTGTGGCCTATAAGGGGTAGTGCGGGTTTTTACAATGCCAAGTATATTGCAGATGTCTTGTAATAACTCAGACTCAAAGGATCTACCTTGGTCAGAATGTAATTCCATAGGTACACCAAATATAGATATAACTCTTTCAATAAGTATTTTGGCAATAGTGTGGGCCTTTTGGTTTTTGATAGGGAAAGCATCTACCCATTTTGTAAAATAGTCACCCACTACAAGAAGATATGAATTCTTCTTTTTAGTAAGGGGGAGTGGACCCATAATATCTATGGCCAACCTTTCCATAGGTTCTCCCACAATATATTTTTGTAAGGGTGCTTTGGGTAATTTATGGGGGGATTTTCTTGATTGGCATAGATCCAATTTACTACAAAAGGTTTTAGTGTCTTGAGACATATGATACCAGAAGTATCTGTCTTTAATTTTTGATAGGGTTTTCCGAACACCTAAATGACCGCCAGTAACACTGTTGTGCAATTGTTGAAATATGAGATGTTTTAGGGATTTGGGAAGGACAATTTGGTATTTAGGCTGGACACCTTCCCAAATATGATATGAGATCCCTTTTAAAAATTTGAGGGAATCATATCTGACCCAGTAGTATTTATGGGCTTCACTAAGATGGGATATTTCTTCCCATTTAGGTCTGTCCTTGGATTTTACCCATTCTATGACGGTTTTAATGATTGGGTCTTGGTTTTGGGATTCTTTGATGTCAAGAATTGGGGCATGGGAATCAATATTGGGCAAATTATTTTGGGCGGTACTTTGAGCTCTTGTAGTTATAGCAGAGCAAGAGGGCTCATATTTCTCTTCTGCTTTATTACAGTGTTTGCAGTCAAGGGGACAGGGTCTCCTAGAGAGGGCATCAGCATTGCTGTGAGATCTGCCAGCTCTATGCTCAACTTTAAATTCATATTGTGACAATAATTCGAACCAACGAGCAATTTGGCTTTCTGGGTTTTTAAAGTTTAGGAGCCAGGTAAGTGAACCGTGGTCTGTCCTAACTTTGAAGGATCTACCATATAAATAATGGTGAAAATTTTTAATGGATTTTACAATAGCCAATAATTCTCTGCGTGTTATACAATACCATCTTTCTGTAGCACTGAAAGTTTTACTGTAATAGCAGATGAATTTTTTAAATTCCATTTTGTTCTTGGGAAAGTACTGCGCCTAAGCCGTTATTTGAAGCATCAGTATCGAGGATGAATAATCCTTCATTGTTTGGGTAGGAGAGGATTGGGGTACTGGTAAGGGCTCGTTTGAGTTTATCAAAAGCTTCTTGGCAGTTCTTATCCCAACGAAACTCTTGTTTTGATTCTGTGAGTTTATGTAGGGGTTGTGCAATATCAGCAAACTTGTAAATAAATTTGCGATAATAAGAACATAAACCGAGAAAACTTCTGATATTTTTAACAGAGGATGGGGTTGGCCAATTTTGAACTGATTCAATTTTGGATGGGTCTGTTGCGACTCCATTTACATCAACAATATGTCCTAAGAATGAAACCTGTTGTTTCTGAAGTAGGTAACACTTTTTGGGGTTCATTTTTAGGTTTGCCCCTTTTAGTCTATCAAAAACTTGTTTCAGATTTATGATGTGTTCATCAAATGTCTGGGAAAGAATGATTATATCATCTAAATAGACCATACATATTTTCCAGGACAAGTTGGAGAGGACTTTCTCCATAAGCCTTTCGAAAGTAGCACCTGCATTGCAAAGACCAAAGGGCATGTTTAAAGAGACAGTTAACAGCTGAAAACACATGTGTGAAAACATTTCAGATTTTCCTACTGTATTGTTAGGAAATAAGAAATAACGTTTATTGTAATAGTTGAAATACATGAAAATCCCTTTCACATATTTAATTAACCTAATTATCAGCTTCCTGAAATTCAAGGGCCGTACAAACCGGAATAATCTTATATCGTTTATTTGTACCACATGGACTTTGATTGACAGTAATTGACACATGCTGAAAACTACAAGATCTTCGTCCCACTACGGTCATCATGGAAAACGAGGTTAAAGCGATTCTCTACATGAAACATATCCTTACTTACTCGATAATTTATAAATGGTTTGCCAATTTAGGTTCATTTTAAAATGAACAGACACAAATATGTCAAATAACCCCTCAAGGGGCCTCATTTATAAAAATAGATTTAGGTTGTAGCAACTCCTATGATAAACACGAAAAATACATGCTTACAAAATAGTAATTGTGGTTGTTTAAAAAACTTTGAACAGTTATTACCTTTGAGAAGTAGAAAAGACATATTTTTATCAACAAACCTGTCCAGGAGATTCTTTGCGAGCCCTGCATGTGTTTTGTTTACAGTAAATACGCATGCGTAATAGTATAGAAGGCTGAACCCCGAACACGTTGCGATGTATTTATGTGATAGGTTATACGTAATTATTAATTTTAATGAAATAGTTAGATTTATTGCATGGAGAACTTTGTAATTTTCTGAAAGTTTATACATTCATGAGTAGTACAAAAATACCGAACCCGATCGGAAAATTTTTTCAAGTCGGTTTTTCGATAAGATGCGCCATACTGTCTCTTCAAGAATTGCCAATGACCACCGCCAGGTATGGAAAATGCTGTTTTGGGTTTGTCATCTGGGGCCATCTTAACTTGCCAATAACTGCTTTTTAGGTCTATGGTTGAAAACCATTTTGCTCCTGCTAGGGCGTCTAGAGTAGAATCAATTCTGGGAATTGGGTAGCTATCTTTTATCTTTAATTGTCACATCATTTAACTTTCTATAATCAATACAAAATCTTATGGACCCGTCCTTTTTCTTAACTAGGACAATCGGGGAACTCCATGGGCTATTGGAGGTTTCTATTACTCCCTTATCTAACATATCCTCTATTTCTTTTCGACTTCACCCATTTTAGCTAAGGGTAATCTTCTCGGGTGTTGTTTAATGGGAGGGGCATTCCCAGTATTAATTTTGTGTTCAACAAGATTAGTAAGACCCATGTCAGTTGAGGTAGTGGAAAAGCTATTTTGGTATTCATTAAGGAGATATTGCAATTTTTGCTTTTGTTCAAGAGTAACTTCATTGGGGAGTTTCTCAACAATACACTGTTAGTGGTTGGGGAATTGGGGTTTAAACTCCGGGTTCAGAGTATTAAGGGTGTGGGAATCGTAAGAGACTTCCCTTTCTAACACTTTGTCAACACAGTTGACTGTGGCAATTTGGGTATTTTTGTAAAGCTTGACACTTTCATCTTTCAGATTCATGTACCGAACTGCGACCTCACTGTCACAGTTATAAGGATTTGGGGAATCAATAATTCATACTTCTCAACAAAACTCTGGATGGGTTCTATTACTCCAACCTCATCCTTAAATAAGGGGTTATCCACCTTTGCAGGTGCAATAAATTCACAATGGGGAGGAATTTCAATATCCTCAGCAAAACGTATCTTGCTACACGACACAACTTCTACACAAGATTTACTAAAGCAGGGAATGTCTAGACCCTGTACCTTTAGTTTCATCTTCTTCACAAAAAGGTCACATGAATTCTGAGTCATAAAATCTAATCCCAATATAAATGGGGTTTGTATATCAGCCACAAGTACTGTATGGGTAACTTGAAAATTTTCAAGGGATATTTGAATGGGGCATTCTCCAGAAACTGGGATTATATCGCCACTTGCAGATGTAAGTTTTATTGAAACTTGGGTAAGTTGAGGCTTTTCCATTTTTAAATTTTTATAGAATTGGGTAGTGACTATAGTCACGCTAGCGCCCGTGTCAACTTGCATACAGTACAGGCAACGCAGATCCCGTATTGGCCCGCGTTACCGTCACGGTATTATTATCGTTCCCGCGATACACCATCGCGGTTTTTGATCGCGGTATGGATAGCGACCGTGGTGACACCGCGACGGTGTGATTTACCGTTATTCCTGCTGCTGCTTGTTGTTGTTACTTTACCTGTACTGTACATTACAGGCAATGCGGGTCGCGTAAATCCACGTCAAATATGCGACTTCAGATTTAAGCATAACAGCTGCATTGTAAATAAATTGTGGTCCATATTAATATAAATTTAATAAATTATAGAATTTCATGAAATCGGAAACTACATTCGAATTACAACATAACATGATTATTGCGCTGTTAAATTTTTGTGATGTGTAAAAAGAACACATATCTTTGTATTTGACGTGCTTATTTCAGTTATTATTTCTATTAGTTGATAATCCTGTTTTTATAACAATCTTAAAATTAAAATATTTTCATTAGATGAACTCGTATCAATGCAGAGCAATTTCATCTTCTCATTTTATAAGTTGACACGTATAGCGCCGTAAACTGTCAATATATGTGTATGTTTTAAATTGAGAAATGAACAAATGTCGGGAATCAACTAACAAATCTATTTTTCCATTCAATAATAAAATTATCATTCATATATAGAGTTGGTGCTGCGTTAAAGCACATGGAATCATAATGTATTATGTCAGTATACGTTTCCTGTGTATACATATAAAGTTTAAGTCCGATCATTTTCTGTGTATACATGTAGTGATTAACAAACTCAGGGTAGAAAACCACATGCCCTTGAGGGTTTTCACACCTATTTACGACAAAAGAAAAAGTCTATATCGCATACGGCTTCGTCTAATCGCACAACACCTTGCAGGAGAGAGAGAGAGAGAGAGAGAGAGAGAGAGGACGTTTAGGCGTAATTTAACGTACACTTATGTGAAATATACTAATATCCAATACTAAATATTCATAAAATTAGTATTCATAAAAGAATATGGTACACTGTGATTGAATCCATCATGCAATTTCAGATTTGAGTCCAGGTGCTGCACCTGTCAATCAAATCAACCCGCTAGCTCTACCACGTGTTTCCTCCATGATAAAGTTTCGTTCCATTAGTTTTATTTTTAATAAAGAAAATAAGAAGTATGTTTAACAGTTAAGTTTCTTTACAATGTTCGTGATGCATGATATACTGTGTTTGGAAAGTTTAATTCGTTGTGTTTTTTCTCTATCTCTCGTTTAGTTTATAATGGAGGTTTTTTGCGGGAAGGAACATCTTCAACACGTTAAGCGGTTAAAGAACGCAGTAAAATGAATCAATTATCTGATATAACTATCAGTAAAATTGTTTGATGTAGAATTCTTCTTGGTCAATCGTTACACAGATTATCTACCTGCCTCATTCCTGTGTATTCTGTGCGTTCAAGCGTAGAGTGATTTCCTGTCAGTGCGACGGTTTCACACCTTTGTGTAAAACAATTGGGACTAAAGTTAACTTCGACAGTCATAAAGCGGTGGGGGGGGGGGGGGGGGGGGGGGGGGGGGGTAAGGTTACGATAACAGGAAACGGGTTTACATATTTGTAGTAGCTTTCAATAAGATTACATGTACATGCGCACATAAAATGATATCAATACATTTACTGAAATGTTTAAATGTTTTTTTATCGACATGAAATATCGATATATATATATATATATAAATATGAAATATGAGGGGGGGGGGGCTCGGTCGCGAGCGAACGCTAACCTCCGTCACGGCGGGTAGCTGGTACACCATCATGACACCATGACATGGGATACCCACAATATCTTTCGATTACATAATTTTATGCAACTCTGGGTATCTCTAAGGCTCCTTACTCTCTATTTGTATTAATTCAATTCAGAGAGATATACGTTAATTTGATTTTTCGCATAACAATGGGGCGTATTCGAAGGTGACAAAGAAGTTGATGAGAAAGGAGAGGCTGGTAGACCCTCGGTATCTTCTATCTCTCGCAGCTTGGCCCTCATGTCCTGTTCACATCCAGCATGCAAGACCACAGCTCGATCGACTTCCTCAGGCCGGCCCCACTGAACATCGAACTCATTTCCACATTGAATATTCAAGTCAGACTGAGTTTTGAAGAACTAACGGCTTCGCACTTAAAGATTGTCGTCGCAAACGTAACGCACTAGAAAGTGGGAATCCTCGCGCAATGACAAACGACGAGCAATACATGTACCTAAAGTAACGCAACACAAATTCACTAATTAAAAACGTGAATTCACAAAAAAATGTTCTTTACACGTAGAAGACGTTGTAAGAAATGAACGGAACATGCTAAAAATACCGGGTTGGTAATTTTATAGGAAGCCCTAATTTTTAATCACTTGGTCATCATTAGTTGACACGCATGGACTTCAACAACAAACAATACAAATGTAGGCGGACCAATTAATTGTTGAGAAAACACAATCACACTGCGTACACATTTATAATTTTATTGGCAATTAAAATCATTTCATGATAATTTTTAATTTAACGACCTTTTTAAAATATGATAATGGATTCGAAAATATTTTATTTGCAATTGCTGCACAAGTATTAAATTAAATACGTTTATAATTTATTTAATAGCTATGAAATAAAAAAATATATAGTAAAAAAGACTCCAAGTATTTCGATTATAATCTCTGTCAAAATCTGGTTAAATATCGTCATTAAATATAAAGAAACATGCAATTTATTTGTCATTTGGGGAGATAACTCCCGCTTGTATACGATACTTTTCCATCGATAATTTTACCGTGGCGGGGACAGGTAGATGATGAGTTTACCGTGATGGGAACGCGGTATACCTGTCTCACCTGGCCGATCACCTCGATGTGTTTATACCGTGACGGGGCGCGGGAAACACGGGATCCGCGTTGCCTGTACTGTAGGTATTCTTTTACTCCCAATTTTTCCAATAACATATATTCCATCATTTCCCCCTTTAATATCTCCCTTTAAAATTTCTTTTGGGGTAAGTGTAGGACAAAGGATCTCTTTTTCAGATTTTACTTTGTTTTTATTATTGAGTTTAGGTTTTAGTGGGAGTGGTTGAGCCATATTTAATGGCTGTTGTTGGGGCCTGCCCCTTGAAACTGCCGACTTCCGACCCCTGAATTCGACATTGGGTAGTTTCCCTGTCTTCGAGGTTGGAAAGGTCTGGAGTTGTTGGGGTAATTGCTCCCATTGCTAGAATTTGGTTTGGTGAACCCTGGGGTTTAGGTCCATAATTTGTGGGTTTTTGATTTGGATAGTTGGGCCTATATGGATTTTGGTAAGAACCCTGGTTTGAGTAAGATGCATGGGAATTTTGTTCAAAATTTCGAGCTGACTTTTGGCCATTTCTTGTGAGAGCTCTGATTTCTTGGGTAAGGGACTGTAAATCTTTCCGCAAGTTTTGATCATCTTGTTTTAAAGAAGAAATTGGGTCCATTTCATTGCCAGTAATTTCATGAGCAGTTCTAACTCTGTGGGCATCTGCCAGTCTGTAAGTTTCCAAACGAATGGCCAATATCTCTGCTTCATTTATATCCCTGGGTTTAGCTTCCCTTAACCTTAATCGCATTTCTGGGTCAGGTAAGGCATCAATGAATTGATCCAGTGCCAGAAAACTTATACTAGTTTGGTCAGCTGTTGGGTATGCTTTGCGGGTTAATTTTTTAATGGATTTGGCCAGTTCGGGTAAGGTCTCATTGGAACCTCTTGTTTTGGTTTTTAGCTGGGCACGGTACATTTCAGATCTCTCGACAGAGCCATAACGTCTGTTTAATATTTTAACCAAGGAATTGAAATCCCGCCGTTGGTTTCCATTGAGTTCACTTAGTAGAGCCCGGGCACCACCCGTTAGACTGCTGGCAAGGTACAGAGATTTAGTTCTATAATCCCATCCATGTAAGTCGCATAAAATTTCAAACTGGGTAAGGTATTCATCAAAATCCTCTGACTCGTCAAACGTTTGAGGTTTTATGGTGACATGATTGGGCTTTTGAGCAAAATGATTGGGAACTCGATTTTGTTTTCTGTCCATCTCATATAATAGGAAATGGGTATCTTGTGGGTTGCAACCATAATTGTGCTCTAATCATGCAATGGGTCTGTATGAACTTGATTCTGCCCAGGTGCTTGGGATGGGTAAACGGGTCTCGGTATATAATTTGGAAAGTGATGATTGTCTCCCTATCATAAATAGGACTTTTGACTTCTTTTTCCAAGTTATTAACATGCTCTCTCAATTTTTGGTATTCATTTGTCATGCCCAATAATTTTTCATTTACATTTTGCATAAGAGACATAATAACATCAAATTGATTTTGATTAACAGGTTGGGCAATGTCTGATGCCTGGGACGAGGAGTAAGGATCGAGAGCGGATGTAGCCACCCTGTCAGCCTCCAAATGGTGGGGCGTAGATGGATGGGACTTAAAAGTGACTTCAAAACTTTCTTCAGACTCCATATTGTAAATGGGTACAAATAAAAATATTTGGTCAATAAAAATATACCAAAGCAAAAAAAAATGTCGTTTACTTATTAATTAGTTTAGGGGTAAACAGAGATAAGACAATGGATATCCCACTTCTGACACCAGTTGTAACGTTTTTGTGTCTAGTAGCTTTAATAGTTACTGAAACAATTTCGTTACATAAATTGTGTGGGTCTCTTATATCTGAAATTTACCTGATAAATAAAAGGATTTATAGTTTTCTATAAATTTATTGATAATTGCATTAAACAGTCAAAATACAAGATGGGTGTAAATAAACAACAAAATCACATGATGGGTAATGGGTAATAGATACGATGGGTAATGGGTAATTTACCCGATGAAACAGTATGGGGAGTTTTTGGGGGACCCAAATATACTGGGTACGAAATTCAGCATCAGACTTACCCAACCTAAATGTAAGGCACAAAACGTCTTGAGTACATATTTACCATTCTGCTGGGCGCTAAAGGCTCCATTTGAACGGGAGTGAGTTACGTAAATGTTGTACTGCACTGCACTGCTGTCGTCTGCTCAGGGCGCTCGTATATATACACTTTGGTCGGTAGGTGCAAATCACCTCACGCGCAAAACATACGGTACCGTACGGATTGGCGCCATGTTTGAGGAGAATTACACTGAGATTATCTTTGCAACCAAAGTAGTGTTTACGAGTAGATATGGGACTATGCTTATGATTAATTGCTTGGATAAGTAAAAGAATTATGCCTTGAACATTTAGGTAAGTCTTGTTGCAGTAAATACTCCATTTATATTACGGATGATTGTAAATGAGTTTCTCTCATTGAGGAAATTCGGGTTCATGATATACATACGTAACAAATATTCAATACAAGCTAATATAAATACAATGCATTATCTTGATATAAATAACCAAACAACTAGGATGTATTAACGAAGAAATTGAGCTTTACATGTTACTTAGGAACAGATAGAAGGGAAAATTATGATGCTGTATTGACTGATAAATCCGTAACAGTAGCAAGCAAGAAATTCTTACCATCATTAGGACAGGTACATTTGAACTGTGCATCGACACCTGCTGTACATGTGGCTGAATTCAAACAGGGTCTCAGATCACTGCAAATGTCTGGACTATATTCACAAACTTCTCCGTAAGTGTTTATAGGACATCTATTGTTTAAATTTCAAGAATTATATCTTTGTTTGTATACACTTAAATAATGTTAGTCGATCATAATAAGCAGGAAAATTATGACATAAAAAACTATGACATATATTTCGAGCATACTTACTTGCAGTAGGATTTTTTGAAGATGTTGAGACACTGTGAAGAGCTGGGACACTTGTTGTTGACCGTACATTCATCATAAATCATCTCACACCGCTTGCCTGTCCAACCTTCAGGACATGCGCACTGGAAGTCGTTGACTTGGTCTGTACAATTACCTCCATGCATACACGGCTTAGCATCACATTCATTTATTTCAGTCTGAAAAAGAAAAACCAATTCAGGAGGGCTGAGGAGATAACGTGCAAAGCAGGTGCTCACATCCACATAATGCAGTACTATACAGTAGATAGAGGTTGGAAAGATAATACAATGCTTGTGAGTGCTTTTAAGGCTATTCATTAAGATGGAACATTATATATAATTATACAGGATTATTGTAAAAACTGCATACTGTTAACCAACCTTTATTCACGGAAATTTCATGTTTTATTTATACTGGTAAAATAGTTCAATACAACAAACTTTTGAGAAAATTAAGTCAACACGTTTAAAATTTCATATCTAATATAAATTTAGATACTGCACACATCAATTAAAGTTAATCAACACTAGTAATTTAATGCATTTAATACTTAAGATTATTTCTCTATACAGTCAAAACTGCCGAATCGGCCACCCCTATTAAGCAGTCACCTTTCGTATGCGGTCATTTTATTTCCTCCCGATGAAAAATCCTTTATAATTGCCCTCTAAAGAGCGGTCACCTGTCTAACGCGGTCAGCAGTCATCGTATTTTACAGTCGACTTGCATTAGGCGGCCATTTTGGCCGGTCATATGATTAACACCCGGGGATTTTTAAACATGGCTTCCGAATGTCGGTTGATAAAAGTAAACAATAATTATACGCTTGAGGCAAGAGAAACCAAATAAATTGATGTATTTATAATACATAATTGGCAGATCAGATACGAATTGGAATCAAGTGAATTGTTTAAACATGTATTAACAATAGTTGTTTTATAAACATGAATGAAACAGGTGAGGCAAGAGAATATTGCTTGATTTCATAATATGATTTAAGTTCAGATATGGTCAGTTAAAAACTTAATTGTTGATTTGTATTAAAAGTGTTTGTTTTGTATATATACGGTACTCATGAAAATAGTTAGTGTTATAATTGTGAAAATGTCAGCGACAAGGTTTTACCACGTTATGACTTTTTTCAATAATTTTAAAAAATACAAAAAATGCATGTACAATACAATACATTGTTATGTATTTGTACTTATTTGTAAATATAATAGATACCATAAAACATTTAATCAATTACTTTATCTATCATTTTGATACATATTGTTTTGTTGTGATAATTATTTTAATAAGATATTTGATGTTGGCAAATTCACAAGTCTCTATTCAAATGTCACCTCTGTTAAGAGGTCACTTTGGGTGCCTCCCGAAGGTGACTGCTTAATACAAGTTTGACTGTATATAGTAAATTGAATTTTTGAACAAAAATAGTGTTTGAAGGATGCGAAGCGTGAACACTGACCGAACAATTCTTCCCTGTGTAGCCAGGTTTACAGTTACACATGTAATCATTTACAGCATCACGACACCATAAACTTCCAACAGGATCACAGGGGTTTGATGAGCATTCATTGATGTTACTCTGACAGATGGACCCTAGTTGTAAATGAATCAAACATCAGAAATCTTGTCATATGTCTTACATTAGTATACACATCAGGAAAACGATTATAATAGTTATGGTAAATTAAAACTTAATTAAGTTAAGAATTAAGTTTTTAAAAGCAATTAAGCTGCATGATATTTCAAATTATTTCGATAAGTATGTTCACTCTAAAATTACATATAATTATGCAAATTTTAAGCTCCAGAGCACGTTCATAATGTGAGAAATTATAAAGTTTTCATATTTTTTCTAGTAATCTTCATATATATATGTACCACCAGTCAAAATGTTTTACAGAAATTATGAAACAGAGACAGATAATTGAAGTGGATGATTAGAAAGCAAAGAGATCATGGATACTGAATTCATAAAACATTCAATCTGTTGAAAATAAAAATGTAAACCAATTATTAACACTCAGAACCACCTCTAGTGGCTTCCCCCAGGTGCTAATAAAAGCTAACACTCACAAATTTCTTCTCTGAAGTGAAAGCTAGCTCAAAAGAAAGGACTACATGCGGTATGGTCAAATATCTGCCCCTGATTTCAGCCAATTTTTAATAGTATCGTATAAAAATCAAATTTTCATAAATCAGTGTACAGAGGATGCCTATAACTTTAATCTTGTTTTTAGTCATCATTGCTCATACCTACACCGTTAATCTATGAAAATGTAAACCAATTATTAACACTCAGAACCACCTCTAGTGGCTTCCCCCAGGTGCTAATAAAAGCTAACACTCACAAATTTCTTCTCTGAAGTGAAAGCTAGCTAGCTCAAAATAAATTTATAAAACCTCCATATTTATTTTAACGCTTTAATAAATTCATCTAATAACTTCGTTCATTGCTTGACCAAGCGATGCTTGCTTACCTCCGTACCCAGCAGGACACTGACACTCAAATCCCTGGGACCCTGGTTTATCTATGCAGGTCCCCCCTTGTAGGCAGGGATTGGTTTGACAGGAATCAACATCATGTTGACAGAGTTTTCCAGTGTATCCACTGGGACAGCTGCACACAAAGTCTTTAAATCTATAAGAACATACTCCTCCATTCATACAAGGGTTGGAGAGACAGTGATTCTTCACATCGCAGGTGTTGCTCTGAAATCCTGTAAAAAAGTAAAAGATAAACCCCATAACAATTATACTTTATAATTTATTTGCTTCTAACATAAACAGCAGTGATAAAACCATCGATCATACATTGTGAGCAAAATATCATGCACAGGTATATAACGAGCAATTTAGAGTACCGGTATACTGAAATATGCAATAATACTTTCTCTGACATGGTGAATATATATCTGATGTTTGCATTGTAGAGACATACTGTATGTAAACACACGGAATATTCTATGGGAATTGGTGATTTTCAAAAAGACATAGCAGAGAAAACTTAATGATACAATGTACCAGCTAGGGACTGTCATGTTCTATTGGTGTGGGCTAACCCAGGCAGAATGGGATAATAATGCCTTACTGGAAATATGGACATAATTACTGAGCAAGATTTTGCAATTTCCATGTAAAATAACACTCACATGAGGGATATTTTTAGCAGAAGTAAAAAATTTTCGAAATGTATTTTCAATACATGTCATGCAGCTAGAGTGGTTAAATTGTTTTTCATTTTTGATTAAAACTCTTTGACATGTTATAATCTTTATTTTTAAACTACTGCAGCTGTTATTTATTTTGCAAATATTTACTTTACATTAACATTTCCAAGATTATATGTGGTAAAATTTACAAAATAGTTTAAGTAGTCTGGAAAATCATTGTCAATAGGTTAAGATTAAATACATAGAAATTTTGATTCAACTTACCTTTATAAACAGCACACTTGTAGCGCACTTCGTAGTCTTCACATGGGTTATTGACCTGATCAGTACACTCTATTCCGTCCACTCCACACGGCAGGGAGAATGTATCCCCTGTTCCAGATGATGGTGCTTTAGATCCAACCACACGGCACTCTGCATCAATCGGCTCTGTACCGTTACAAACATTTACTCCATACTAAAAAACCATAAAATGTTATGTATTATGTACTAAAATGGTACTAAAATGGCTTGATGAGTTTAATGTTTCGTATACTGTAGTTAAAAAAGAGATGAAAATCTATTTATAACTTTGATTTGCAGGTAAAAATGCATAATAACAAATAAAGTCTTTATCAAAACACATAACAAATAAAGTCTTTATCAAAACACATGAATTCTAAATTATTAACAACATTGCAACTACAGTCGCACCTGTTTTGAGCGGCCACCTGTGGGACAGTGACAAACTGGCCGCTTAAGACAGGGAGCCTCTTATTCCAGGTTTCAAATTAATGAAGAAATAACACCAAGTATTTTCATTTTGGCTCTATTCCACAGATTTATTAATAGCATCTGTAATGGCGGCATACACGGAGATGGTGAATGCACAGCTCGGATTGCTGAATAAACAGTTTATAATAATTTTAAATAGCCGTTTTAATTCAATTTATTTATCAAGGGATTAAGAGCAAAACATTTTCTGCAAAATCCGCCCAAATAATAATTTTCAAGTGATTAAATGCGATAAACAAACAGAAGTAGCGTTTCCAACAACGGCTACGCACTGAACTACGATGGCCAATGTTTTACCTCTTTAAAAAGTATCAAAATTCCATTGGGATATATAATAAGCACCCCTTTAATTATCTCAAAAGAATTTTTCTAGAAAAAAAAGGTGGGTATTACTAGCTATAATTGCTGTACATGTTAAGCTGTTCGGCGCAAGACTTGCCATTAAATAACATAGTAATGAAGTATATAAGGACGTGTAGATATAAAAACACAAAACAGGTGATATGATTATCAATTATCTCATTAAATCTCAGCAGACTTCAAATTAAACACTAAATTATTTGTCATTAACTCATTATCGGCTGTCCAAGTTTGGCTTCTTTCGATACGAGGTCACATGTCAGAGTCAAAAGTCATGTGACAAAATATACAAAATGGCCGTTGAAAACAGGCATGTTGAAACCACGGGACCTAAAAACAGTGGCCGCTGGCCGCGTTAGACAGGTGGCCGCTTAAATCAGTTAAAATATAGTGAAAAACTAGACAGGCGGGATTGAAACTGGCCGCTCATGGTGAGTGGCCGCTGATTAAAGGTGGCCGTAACAGCAGGTGCGACTGTAATTACCTGCCTCTTGCTATAATTACCAACACTACATGTGTAACACTTATTGCCTCTGCTGGGGTTTGAACCCATGTCCTCTGGTAAGCCAGTCCAGCACTCTACCGACCAAGCTAAAGGGTTAACCACTAGTGAGAGGTAGTAGGAATGCCATATACCTGACTCTACCACACATGTACGACTCAAAACTTCAAACATCTACACCCCACGTACCGTTACGAGCTGCACTCTCTTCTCTTCCTCTTTTCCACCATTTGGTGGGCCCTGATTATACCAAGGACTCCAGTAGTCATCTGATAAAGAAAAGACACAGTATATAATTATTTAAAACCTATCTTTTTATTCATAGCTAAATTTACAGCAAAGTCCTCCTCAGTTCAGCTCAGCAATTTAAAATTTAACACATTAATTTTTGATAGAAACATAGGTAATCACAGATTACAAAGCTTACAGAGACTAGGCATCACCCTTATGAGACATCACCTTTATGAGACCACCTTTATCATGTTATATGAAAATCATACTTTATGATCTTGGATATTCATAGATTCTGTTTTGACACAAAATCATATATCATCTATTAAAAAATTGTATGATAATCATATGTTCATATGTTAATCAATATCATAATATAAAATTAAATATTGATCATAATATAAAATTAAATATCGCATCCTATCATACTTACAATATATATCATATAATACAATAAAATACTGTAATAAACAAAGATGGTATTGTAAATATGAAATAACGTTGTATTGTGTTAAACCTTATTGAATTTGATCACATAATACAACATCATCATATATAATACAATATTGTATAATATGATACAGTATCATATTACATAATACATCATAACATTGAAACATGATATTGTATTGTATAATATAGTATGATATCATATTGTATGATATTGTATAATATTGGATACATAATATGATATTGTATCATGTGATACACTATAATTTGATACAATATGTATCATATCAAATGATACAATATCATGTGATAAAGTAAAATATTATATAATACATTCTCGCATTATCACTGGTGTGAGATCGGTTTGTCCAGTGTGAGACAGCAGTGTGAGATTTTTCTGTCTTACACTGTGTATTACTACGCCGCTTTAAAACGTAAACAGTTTTCTGCTGTATGGAAATGCAAAATGATTGATTGAGATTATTCATTAAGAAATTGTTTTGCTTCGTTAATTACAATTTATTATATTTTTATTAATGAAACTGTCGGATGCTCTTATTTTTACTTGCACTATTTGAAGCACGCGGAGGGATAAACCGAAAGTAATCTTTTGAACGTCATGACAGAAAGTTGTCAGACATGGTTTTTTAATGTAAATTAATGCGAGAAAAATAATCATTCATTATTTACTCGTGTGAGATAGTGAAATTCCAACTCGGGGCCAAGATTCACGGTCTAGGACTCGGCAAAGCCTCGTCCTAGACTATGAATCTTGTCCCCTCGGTGGAATTTCACTATCCCACACTCGTAATAATGAATGATTCTATTAATATTATAATAAACATTTTGTATCATATGATACATTATTATGCCTCCTGTCAGTTTGTCACTATATATTCAATACTCATCTATTTTCGTAAGTGTCAAAGGATTTATATAGCGTAAGCATACTATGCCGAAATAGAGCACGGCAAATGTTTTCAACGAAAATCTTTCAAGCGCCGACAGCGGGATTCGAACTCACGATGCTAAAATCTTTCAAGCTTGAAGCCCAACGCATTACCGCTACGCTTATTTAGCCGTTATTAAAAGTAACAGTATTTATCTATATAAAACGTAGATATATACGACTGACATCAAGCAATTAAAATTATTCATTTTTTCAAAAATACTTCATTATTGACGGTAATTTTAAAGTTAAAGTTTTTATAAACTTTTGAACAAATTGATTGAACATTTTTCAAAGAAATTCTACATGAGAATCACAAAAACGCTTTTTTAAATGGCGCTTGATAAAGAATGTACAAGAAAAAAATTCAATGAGATTTCGTCTGCTAAACATTTCGAGTTTTCTCGGTAAGGCCAAACGTCTCTCATTTCTTGAAAAGAACATAAACCTTTGTTGAATTTTTATTGTACAACAACTTGTTGATTTAATAAATAATAAAATCAATTGATTTATTTGAATAAAAAACCCAAAAGCTTGCTTTTCCAGTGATAATTTATAGGGTCTTGTCAACACTCGAACATCACAGCTACTTAAATATAGCAAAGCACGTCAGTATATTCAACAGTCGGCATAACAATAACGCCTCCGGCTCGTGCACTATGTATCAAACCCTGACTACTATATAGGCATAGTACATGCACAACACAACACTATTATATAAATAATATATCATATAAACTAATATTATATTTAAGAAATAAAGTACAAGTTTTCGTGAATGTTGCAGAATAACCTCCAAGGTCGAGAAATGTTGTTTTGAAATATAAAAGCCGAGGCGTTAGCCGAGGCTTTTATATTTCAAACAACATTTCGAGACCGAGGAGGTTATCCTGCAACATTCACGATAACAAGAACTTTATTTCTATTCTACTAACAGCCCAGTATTTCTACAGATCGTTTCTCCTATAGAGAGACGATCTAGGTCATTTTGACGGCTGTTCCGTGTAACCCCAACGGTTTTGTTAGTAATGTTTACATGTGTATCGATTAAAGGAATCAAATGCAGACGACATATTTTTGTTTGGATCTTTAATACTCTTCACTTATTAAATTTATAAAATATCTTTGAATCATGTTCCTAATATTTTAAGGGCAATTTAATACGAATATTACTACTATACTTTATATATTTTATGTAAAAACACGCAGTGAAAATGTGGTGGGGAGGTCCTCGGAACAGCCGCATTGATCTCGTAAAAATAAACAGTTGAGGCAATACACATCGTTTTGACTGGAACTAACGTGTGAAATTGACATGGTTTTAAAAATTTTGACGGTTTGAAGTTGTACTTTCATGATCAGTGGTATATTAGAGAATAATGTCTGCGGCATCTCTTTGATCTTGGCGATAACTGTAGTAGAATATACAATATCATATGATATGCTAATATAAAATATTACAACATCATATAATACAATTTCACGTGATATACTTGTATATTACAGAAACCAATATCATATTATACAATATTGTATGATACAATATTATAGATACAATGTAATATCATATAATACTGTATCATAATATACAATAATTTACAGACCAATATCATATCATATAATATAAAAAAAATTGATACAATATCATATCATATCATATAACTTTTTACAATATAACATATGATATTATATTGTATCATATTAAACAATAGTGTTTTATATCATACAATACTTTATCATTAGGAATCATGTTATATCATTTAACAACCACATCTTTCTATCAAGCAAGTTTAAGTGAGGTAGGAGATTTCTTGATAATGGAGATCAGACTCTGCATCTGGGTATATCCCTCTAACTATTTTTAGAATCGGTAGGACAACAAAGAAGTGCCTTTAAGCAAAATAGTCCCTATACTTGCAGAGTGTATATACATTTATTGGGACATTTTAAATCATAATGCTTGACACATGTCAGAAAAGAGGATTTGCAATTTTTAAAACAAGTGTAAAAATTGAATTATCATTTGAGAAAAGAATTGAAATTGTTTGATGTACACCCTTTCCAAAACTGAGAAATTCCCTACTTTTACTTTCATTTTCAGAGTTTTTCAATACAGATGCATTTTGCCGGAAAACGAATCTGACTTCAAACCACAAAATTTTAACAGGAAAGAGACAATTTGATGAGCTTTCATTCAAGAGGTCCCTCGTTGCTGAACGAAAATTAGGGCCGGAGCTATGAACCATAACGTTAACATTACCGCCTATGGAAAATGCATTAGTGGACTATACCCATCTGAAGCAACCTCTGCGTTTCATTTATAATATAGTTAAATCAACTAGAGGTACTGTGAGCAAGCTCACAATTGATACCCCCCGCTAAGATAAAAATCATAATGCGTGTATTTTTCCAATTATAGAAAATATTGGATAAATCTATTTCACCATCCATTTTCTTTAAATAACAACTGCTGGAGCTCTATTTTTTTAAAAACTGTTGGTCATAAGCAATCTTTGTGTGAAGTAGGAACATTCAATGCTTCTCCATAAGAAAGATAATGACCGGACACGAATTTTGCACTTTTTCTGCCAGTGACCTTGACTTTGCCCAAATGACCTTGGGTCAAATTCATGACACACCCTTTGGTCCTAAGCATATTTGTGTGAAGTTAGAACATTCAATGCTTCTCCATAAGAAAGATAATGACTGGACACGAATTTTGCACTATTTTTCCCAACGACCTTGACCTTGCCCAAATGACCTTGGATCAAGGTCATGACACACCATTAGGTCATAAGCAATCTTTGTGTGAAGTAAGAACTTCCAATGTTTCTCCATTAGAAAGATATGGACCGGGCACAAATTTTTGTGTGTTTTCTTCCTGTGACCTTGACCTTGCCCAAATGACCTTGTAACCTATGTCTCAGATTCAGCATTCAATCCTGTCTGGTGCATCAGTATCATAAGACGCATCACCAATGCAAGTTTAGTGAAGTTAGGACCAGTAATAACTAAAATATCATCATCAGAGGGCACCAGCTCCAAAAACCTTAACCTCCTCCAGCATCCGAAACCTATGGCTCAGATTCAGCATCCATGCCTATCATGTGCATCTGTATCATAAGACACACCATTCATTCAAGTTTGGTGAAGTGAGGACCTGTAATAACCAAGATATATTTTTTAGCATCCTTGATAATGGAGATCAAGCTCTGCATCTAAAGCTTCCTTGGCGATTCACTTATATTACAGTTTGATCAACTATGCAAGTTTGAAAAAGTACTATTATCTACCGTATTTTTCGGGGCATACGCCGGTATTTTTTTTCTCCGATGCGCGAGATTCGGCCTATCCCCCATATGGGCTTATCTTGTCCCAAAGTTAAAAAATCAGACAGTAAAATCCCAAATCCACTGCTTTTATCCATCATTTATTATGAGAGGTTGGTTTTTTTTTCATCCATTTAAACTATTGTTCGATAGTTGTCTCGTTGATCATGTTGATAATTTTCGTTAATATGTAACATAATAAATAATAAAATATACGCGATATTTTCCTTACGATTCAATAAAATATACGCTATATTTTCTTTACAATCCAAAATCAAAAGAATGTCTTTTTTCCATATCCATGTTTCATTATATAAACTAATCCGAAATCGCTCGTGTATGAAACGAGGAAACTATTGTTGCATACTAAAAAAGAAAACGAAACCGTGTAGAAAGTAATATTACGGAAGACTGTGATATAACGAATATTGCAATCCCCGGTATGATGAATGTGTGCAGTTTGGTTTTAAAGTGAAAAAGTGAAATTAAGAATAGATATTTAAGAATGACATCAAAAGATTGGACACCGTATATCATAATTCAAATCAACCGGCAATAAGGTGAAGCTGAAATCAGTGCATTCAGTACTATGAACAATAAACAATAGTTACCGGTATGTAATGATCTAATCATAAATTGTTTAAAAATTGCTCTTGTACTTATAGTTGGAGCAGATAGTAATATCTATTTTATATAATTGAAATTCTTGATATCAAATAGTTAAGAAGACAGGTACATATAAATGTTTAATTGTACATGTTTATGATTTACCGTAGTCTTAAAACGTTTTTTTCTCCAGCTATTGGTGTTAAACAATGAACAAAATTATCGTTTATAAAACAAACAATCAATCAAATACAATTTTACATGTTTTTGTTTTAACCAATCAGCAAGGGGGATAAAAAAACAAAGGAATCAATCATTAGTTGTTTTACATCTCTGGTGTTTTGACAGTGGGGACAGTGGAGGAAATTTCAATCCGCAGAATCGTTTAAAAAGGGGGGCACACTGCCATCGGGGTATCACAGTCACCATGCCCCCAGTACAGTCAAGAAGATCTTACACCGCTGGATTCAAGCTGCAAGTTATAGAGTATGCAGAAGAAAACGGAGGGAACCTGGCAGCCCAAAGAAAATTTGGCGTCCACGAGAAGAACATCCGATCCTGGAGGAAACAGAAAGATGCCCTACGACAGACAAAGAAGTCCCAGAAAGCCTTCCGCAGACACGCACCACACTGGCCAGATCTAGAAGACAAGCTTGAAACGTTCGTCATGGAGCAGAGAGCAGCCTGCCGAGCCCTGAACACCGTTCAACTACGACTGAAAGCGGTAGCGATGGCAGAAGAGATGAACATTACAAATTTCCAAGGCACAGTCTCCTGGTGTTTCCGGTTTATGAAGAGAAAGAATCTCGCCATCAGACAACGCACCACCCTGTCCCAGGCCCTTTCAGAGGATCACAAAGAAAAGATTGCCGCATTTCAAGCCTTCGTCGCAGAGCAGACTAAGAAGTTCAACTTAGGCATGGACGAAGTTCCTTTAACATTTGACATCCCCATGAACAGAACAATCAACGCCCAAGGAGCCAGCAGCGTCACTATTCGTACAACTGGTCATGAGAAAGCCAGCTTTACCGTTGTACTGGGTTGCACAGCCAGCGGTAAAAAACTACCCCCCATGGTCATCTTCAAGCGGAAGACGGCGATAAAAGAGAAGTTCCCACCCGGCATAGTTGTCCACCAGAACGAGAAAGGCTGGATGGACAATGACGTGATGGACTTGTGGCTGTCCAGATGTTTCGTGAAGCGTCCCGGTGGATTCTTCCGGCAGTCGAAGAGCCTCCTGGTGCTAGACTCGATGAGGGCGCACATCAGTGACGTCACAAAACATCGCATCCGTGCTACTGGCAGTGTCCCGGCAGTTATCCCTGGCGGTCTTACCAAGTTATTACAGCCCCTTGATATATCTGTCAACCGATGCTTCAAGGCGGAACTGCGAGTTATCTGGGAAAACTGGATGACGACGGGGGAGAAAAGCTTTACTGCAACAGGCCGGATGAGACGGGCATCTTACAGCACTGTCTGCCAGTGGGTACTACAAGCTTGGAACGCCGTCCCCGACACAGCCATCATCA
This sequence comes from Magallana angulata, assembly GCF_025612915.1. Lineage (NCBI taxonomy): Eukaryota > Metazoa > Mollusca > Bivalvia > Ostreida > Ostreidae > Magallana > Magallana angulata. The sequence goes on along the minus strand of NC_069120.1, from coordinate 24,913,426 downwards.
ACGGCTTCATCAAAGCCAATATCGTCGACGCCCCACTACCTGATGAGGTTCCACCGCCAGCCCCTGCCAAGTCAGCTGATGACCTCCCCCTGGCGCTCGCAGCCCTCTTCCACAGCGACAGCGAAGAATCCGACTTCGAGGGATTTTCAGCCGATGAGGATTGAAGAACGTGTAAAGTGACTGTGAATTCTGTGAACTAGTGCTGTAAAAGCAATAAGAACGTTGTGCTGTTGAACTTTTTTTTATAAAATGTTATGATGTGAACATGAAGTGCTTTTAGAATGTTTTTATGCTCGTTGATTCATGGTAATAAATTGCATCATCTTGATTTTTGTGATTCTTTCATGGCAGCGTTTGTAGGAATCAGTGGTCTTGGGTGTAGAATAAATCAAATACTTAATTGGGTTCAATTAATCTCCTGTTAGTTGAAATAACGGTATTCTGGTGTCGTGTGTATACAAAGGTGTGAAACCCGTGTCTTAGACACAGCCTGTGGGCACAATAAATGATAGCATAGTGTATACCTCAGACCAACCGTTACACTTTGTTGCATTAACTGTGTTTGTTAGGAATACAACTTTCTTGCAAAACAACAAGTCACTTCTTAAGTAATTTAAAGAAAAAAACATAATTTAAATTTCGATTGATAACTCGTATACAAAATTGATTATGACATTGATTTAATGAAATAATAATTTGTAATAGTATTAATGGTTTGGAAAGGCACATGCATTTTTTATTCGTTATTTTACAGAACTGTGCAATCTATGATAAATATTTTTTAGTTTTGAACGAATTTTGTCATAATGTATGCCCCCCCCCTTTACAATGGTGTAATTTTATCTAAGTTTTTGCATAAAAATTTGACCAATTAATATGACATTGCATTTGTTTTAATCTTTTACAATGAGGCATATTTGTGCAAAGGTTGAGGAAATTCTATTGGAAGGTTTTTTATTAATTTACTAGAAAATTGAAATGGAGTGCACACACACACATACATACATACACACATACATACACACATACGAACACACACACGCACGGTAGCGATGCTATATCCCCTTCGCAACAAGTTGCGCGAGGGGATAAAAAAACTTAACCTTATCAAGCATCCGAAACCTATGGCTCAGACTCAGCATTCAAGTCAGGTGCATCAGTACCAGAAAACGCACCATCCATGGAAGTCTGGTGAAGTTAGGACACGTAATAACTAAGATATCATCAATAAGGGGACCTGTTTCAAAAACTTTAACCAGCTCTTAAAACCGTAACCTCCTCCAGCATCCAAAACCTATGGCTCAGATTAAGCATTCAAGCCGTTCAGGTGCATCAATATAAAAAGACGCACCATCCACACAAGTTTGATGAAGTAAGGACCAGTAGTAAGTAAGATATCATCAGAGGGCACCTGCAACAAAAACTTTAACCAGCTCTTAAAACCTTAACAACCTCCAGCATCCGAAACCTATAGCTCAGAATCAGCATTCAAGCCTGTCTGGTGCATCAATATCATAAGACACACCATCCATGCAAGTTTGGTGAAGTACGGACCAGCAGTAACTTAGATATTGCTATCAAAGGGCACCTGCAACAAAAACTTTAACTTGCTCCAAAAACCTTAACCTCCTCCAGCATCCGAAACCTATAGATCAGATTCAGCACTCAAGCCTGTCTAGTGCATCAGTATCATAAGACACACCATCCATGCAAGTTTGGTGAAGTACGGACCAGCAGTAACTTAGATATTGCTATCAAAGGGCACCTGCAACAAAAACTTTAACTTGCTCCAAAAACCTTAACCACCTCCAGCATCCGAAACCTATAGATCAGATTCAGCACTCAAGCCTGCTTGGTGCATTAGTATCATAAGACACACCATCCATGCAAGTTTGGTGAAGTTAGGACCAGCAGTAACTTATATATTGCTATCAAAGGGCACCTGCAACAAAAACTTTAACCTGCTCCAAAAACCTTAACCTCCTTCAGCATCTAAAATTTAGGACCCAGATTCAGCATCCAAGTCTTTCAAGTCAATAAGTAGGTCCAGATGCATCATCCATGCAAGGGTGGTGAAGATAGGACAAGTAACAGCTGAGATACAGAACCTGCAACAAAAACTTTAACCAGGTCCGGACGCCGACGCCAACGCCGTGGGTATAGCATAAGCTCCCCTTGACTTCGTCTCGGTGAGCTAATAAAACCAATGAATCAGCAGCATAATTTTCAAATTTCACTGTACAATGCATGTACTGTTGGCCAACTTTACTCATGTTTACATGTATCTAGTTTAATTGGTTGCAACAATTTGAATTTTAGGTGAACCATTATAACCCTACCATCAGGGTAGATGCACTTCTTTATGTTGAGAGTTGACCCAGCCGCTGCAGTGATAGTTGGATCTGTGGGGGCAGTTTGATAGAGTTTGCAGGTCCCTGCTGCAAAGGTGTACGCCTGACAGATCTGTAAATTGTCACACTGCTGAAGACAGTTACCAATTGTGGTTGTACCACTTGATGTAGAAAATGGAGTCAAACTTGTTCCATTGCCATTGTACATCTCATAGGGACAGATCAGACCTTCAGAAAGCAGGAGAGAAGCACCATTATGCAAACCATAAAAAATTGATTCTAACCTAAAACCTTTAAAGCCTACTTCCTCCCTAAAAATCAAGACCTTAAGTCATCAGTGCAAAAAGGGTACAAATGGATTTTTTTAAAGGAAGTACAAATATGTAATTTCAAAACAATATTCATATCATATATCATGATCGATTTGTAATGAACCTCAAAGCACAAAAATGCCCTTACTCAACAAATTATAAGAAAGGTGTGTCCACTGCCACTATAATAAGAAATTGGTTCAAACAATGTGTACATCTTAATTGTGTTACTTTTGTCAATAAACCCTATACTGCTGAATGAAATTACATCTTGTACATACATAAAATTAAACAGAACTTTATAAACAAATATTTAATTCCTGGTAAATCATTACACTGTATTAGCAAAGAAAAAAACTCAACGTACCATACTGATATCCGGGCTGACATATACACTTGAAGAGGTCCATGGAATAAGCATCTACACACTGACCATTGCTACACCGATTCAGACTGCAGGGATTGACTCGATTCTGACAGCGGGTGCCTTGGTATCCAGTAGGACAAGTACAGGAATACCCACCGACTAGGTCTGTACAGGTCCCTCCATACAGGCAAGGGTTAGAGGCACAGTCGTCTAAAACTAAGGGTAGAATCTATTAATTAAGTGTCTCAGGCAAATAAATGATGATATTTATACTCCGTGTTTATTTCCCCTTATGTTTGCATTGGAAATCTGTGACAATCAATTTTCCATAACATGCCAATCACAATGTATGATTACAAGTTAAAGTCATTACATATTTTGAATAGATTTATTATTTTATCATTAAAGGAAACGTTCAAACTTACATAAATAAGAATGTACTTCTGAAAAATCATCATTAAATCATATCTTTTCGATCAGAAAAAAAAGTTTTCTCGACAAAGTTTCTGGCACAATAAATTTAAGCGAACTTAATGATATGTTTTATGGCTATTCCATCTTTTACAGTACCCGCTATGTTATTATTTTTATCTAGACTCCATTTTAATAAATCAAGAATAAAAATCAAAACAAACTGATTCTTTAAATAAAAGTACTTTAGGATGGAGTAAGGACCCATTCATACCTAATTTGCAATTAAGAACAGTGAATGATCCAAGATTTTGGCAAAACACGATGTGCAACTTAATTTGAAAACCAATACCTGTCGTGTTTATAGAATGAAAGCACAATATTGACTTCCATCGTGAAATTTATAATGAAAACAATGCATACAAGTCAAAAATTAATATTCTTACTTGAACTGAAATTCTTTCGTCTTCATTGCTCCGAGTGGGGGATGTGCAACGCCTTGTATGCCCCTGTTCTTTATGTAAACTTTGCAAGTTCTTATAGGGACAAGGTAACATTTTTTCCTGCATATCGAATATATTAAATTGTACGTGACGTGTATACCTGCCTAAACATTAACTTCTATGCAATTTAATTTGTTTTTTATGCATCATTGTGCTTAAGATGTAATTTATATTTACTTAAAGCAAGAGTATTTTAATTAAACCTGTTATTTTCCGTGTGATATTTGATCTTGGGCTGAAATGTTCTCCGGGATCGGCTAGGGTGTGCGGTAATGAACATGATGAAAACAATGGTAACAAATCGTACGCGGAATGTGTATCTGTGTAAATATATATTTACCGTAATCCGGTGAATATAATACGCAGTAGTGTACAATACGCACCCCCCACTTTGGGCCTGAAAATGGTGAAAAAAAGCTTGTTGGGATGTATAATACGCATCAAAAAAATTGACCAAACGGTAATCCTGAGTATCAACAAAGCAGTTTTACTTTGTATGCACGCTCAACTTCATCGCGGGAATATGCTACCGGAAATAAGAAAAACACAATATTTTCTTAGATACGGATTTATTGTAACTAATACATCGTGGTAATATCTTTATTTCGTAATCAATGTTTTAATAGACCGAGTATTAAATATTCTACCGTAAATAAAATCAACTACTTTTAACAAGCGTGATATAATTGTTTAGTCATTACAATCCCTTTGAAGTGAAAAACGGACGATGTACAGGTATGGAGATAACGGACCTACATGTAATTAAATTCTTAAATGACTCCGATCAAAGCGATCAATTAGAGGCCTGGAACATAATAAAATATATGCACAAATAGTTGTGTTGTGTTTAGTACACATAGCCTAAGGGGGTGTCTGAGATACCCAAGGTGTCAAGCGTTAGCGGTGGGGAACCACAACTGTTTCAATGGCTTCAATTAACGGAATAGGTTATAGAATCATTTATATTCATAATTATTTGCAATAAATTAATTAGCATTAAATGAAAATGGTTAAAAATGAGCCAAATGATGTGTAAGCTGTTTTCAAAGATCGGCGTCAAATAGCACGTGGCCATCCAAGTCCACATTCTATTAATAACAGCTGTAATGGCGGCGTACACGGAGATAAAGAATAGGCAGTTCAAATTAATTTTTAAAGGCCATTTTGAAACAGTTTATTTATTAACAGACTTAAAGTGTACATTTTCTTTAATTACATGCTATAACAATGATTTCCTAAAGGGGTCACATAGTAATATATATGTGATAATGAAGGAATATTACGATGTATAGCGGGGTATCAGTTCTGTCTGTGAACAGCATAGGTAATACGGCAGTATGATACCCCGTGCTTCAGCTAGGAAAAAATATGCCCAAATCCTATAGGGATGTATAATACGCACCCCTTTCTGAAGGTTAAAAATGCTGGGAAAAAAGTGCGTATTATATTCACCGGATTACGGTAACTTTACTGTCAGTAATATAATTCTTTTTAATGCATCATTTTCTTATACAGAAAGAAATGCATCTGTGATAGAGTTTATCTTTACTTTAAACAGGTTGTACTTTAATTGAACCACTATTTTTCAAGTGATTTGATCTCCGGTTGAAATGTTTGCGGTGATCGGCTTGGGTGTTCGGTAATGAAATCAATGTTAACAATACAGATAATTTATTGATCATTTAAGGCAGGTCCCTACTCAGGATTTTTGAGGTTAAAGTAAGGGTTTTTTTCATTAATGAAGTAGAATAATACCTTACGTAATAAAAAAGCCCCAAAAATACATGCCTTAACTATTTACTTTTGTCACTAGAGTCTCCAGAAGATGCATACCCCCTTCTTCGATCACATGATTTCAACCAAAATCATTATTTGGCTCATATTAAAAAAATATCACAGCAAAACAAAGATTCAAATGTTTTAATTAATCATTAAATATGTAAGAAAGTAATAACAAGTGTGATTATCATTATTTGATTGAATAAAATTGAATTTTAAAATGAAATGTTACAAAAATGCTACCATAATCCGGTGAATATAATACGCAGTAGTGTACAATACGCATCCCCCACTTTGGGCCTGAAAATGATGAAAAAAAGCTTGTTGGGATGTATAATACGCATAAAAAAAAATGACCAAACGGTAATCCTAAATATCAACAAAGCAGTTACACTTTGTATGCACGCTCAACTTCATCGCGGGAATACGCTACCGGAAATAAGCTGAACAATATTTTCTTAGATACGGATTTATTGTAACTAATACATCGTGGTAATATCTTTAATTCATAATCAATGTTTTAAAAATACCTAGTATTAAATATTCTATCGTAAATAAAATCAACTACTTTTAAGAAGCGTTATATAATTGTTTGGTCATTACAATCCACGTGAAGAGAAAAACGGACGATGTACAGGTATGGAGATAACGGACCTAATTAAATTCTTAAATGATTCCGATGATGATCAAAGTGATCAATTAGAGGCCTGGAACATAATAAATATGTGCACAAATAGTTGTGTTGTGTATAGTTCACTTATAGCCTATGGGAAGTGTCTGAGATACCCAAGGTGTCAAGCGTTAGCGGTTGGGGAGCACAACTGTTTCAATGGCTTCAATTAATGGAATAGGTTATAGAATTATTCATATTCATAATTATTTGCAATAAATCAGTTAGCATTACATGAAAATGGTTGAAAATGTGCCAAATGATGTGTAAGCTGTTTTCAAAGATCGGTTACAAATAGCACGTGGCCATCCAATTCCGCATTCTATTAATAACATCTGTAATGGCGGCGTACACGGAGATAAAGAATAGGCAGTTCAAATTAATTTTTAAAGGCCATTTTGAAACAGTTTATTTATTAACAGACTTCAAGTATACATTTTCTTTAATTACATGCTATAACAATTATTTCCTAAGGCTTAAATGATAATATATATGTGATAATGAAGGAATGTTACGATGTATAGCGGGGTATCGATCCTGTCTGTGAACAGCAGAGGTAATACAGCAGTATGATACCCCGTGCTTCAGCTAGGGAAAAAAATATGTCCAAATCCTATAGGGATGTATAATACGCACCCCTTTCTGACGGTAAAAAATGCTGGGAAAAAAGTGCGTATTATATTCACAGGATTACGGTATTTCAAAATTTTTATATAATTTCACATTTTTTAACTTAACTGAAAAATTTATGGTCAAACACCATTTTTTAAATTTTAAAATATTAGATTTATGTCTACTGCAACTAAAAAGCAACTAAATAGCAAAAAAATATAGCACTTCACATGCTTCTATTTTTTCTACGACCTTTAGAACACACATACCCCCTTATCAAATGCAGCTAAAAAAGTGTCACGAACACAATTTAAAACTAGACCTGTTTTTGTCTTCAACAAAAAGGAAGGGCTTTTCGACAGCCCTTTTAACCCCTTATTTAAATTCTTAAGTTTTTTTTCTCAAAAACTGTGATATATGATAAAATGAGAACAAATATCATGAACATATACCCACACATTAACATTTAAGAAATTAAATGCCCAAAGAAAGACAACTCCAGAATCTTATATCCAAGTATATCTTTTATTTCTTTAAGAAAATTTTTAAAAATTAATATGTACAGTGGTAACAACGTTCATGCTGACAAGCCAATCGTGTTAAATAGTTCGTGTAACGTGCGAGATCGTGCGTGTATCAGGAAAATTGGTTTGCGTTTTTTACCGTGCGTGTTCGTGCTTGATCATGTGGTTTTTCCGTTTTGTAACATTTTTTACGGAATCCCAGGATTTATTCTTAACACAAAGACAAGTAGTTTTTGTAAAACAATGTGAATTTAAAACTTTTTTCTTTATATAAGAACATTGACAGTAGTTAACATTCATTCTCTCGTTTGTCGTTAAATACATTTTTTTTATTTCCATAGCTCATTCAATCTTTTGTTTGGTCGAGTTAGTTTTGCTTAATTTTATAATCAGCCTATATCAAGCATACATTGTGTCTTGACACATAATTTCTATCATATTGGCAAGAGCGACACGTTAAATGAAAGCGGCCAAGCTGATTCATTCCCCGTTTTAAACTAAACGATTATTCCAAACGTTTTTCTTCCAAATGAGAATACGCATTATTATTTGGTAGATTGTATAAACATTTGTTTGAAATAAAATTCATTAAGACGCTTTAAAATTGATGATAAATAGAAATAAATCAATTATGTACTGTAAATTATGAAAATATTGGATGTGAAAAATCGAAATTCTATGGAACAAGGTAACAAATTAACCTGTATCCAGCATAATTAAATCGTACGTTAGAGAATTTAATTACATAAACAGTTAACTCGTATGTAAATAATTTCGTGCATTATCTTCATTTCCATTAGACATAATTTTCTTTAACTTATGATAGAAGTTAATATTCATTATGGAGACAAAAGAAAATTAATTTGTGTGTGAATCCTTTATATTTGTGTTAACTCATAAAATATAAAACAATGCATGACTAAAGTACATGCCGCTTTTCAATAAAACACAATCATAAAGCAATGCAAATTAAAGTAATACGTTTCCTTAATTCTTATCTTAAAAATTAATTTTGATTTTGCGTGTTTAATGGTGTTAAATGGTGTAGAATCGTTGGGTTGCGTGTTTTATCGTTTTTGTTCGTGTATCGTAAAATTCAATGTTAGTGATTGTCCGTGTATCGTGCGTGATCGTTCGTGAATCATGCATGATCGTTTGTTTATCAGAATCGTGCTTGGTGTTTGTCAACAATAACGTTGCTACCACTGTAAGAAAGTACGCATTTATGATTCAAGAGTTTTGGTATGCCAATAGGTCTAATGTTAATCATTTTTTTTAGCTAAGCGAGATAACTCTTCAAATTTATTTTTTTTGAATTGGGATAAAATTATCATTTTCAGACCCTTAAAACCCCTATAAGGAGTCTAAAAGTGGGCCCTCGGACAATAATTTTTAAATTGTACTCTTGTACTCGTACTTCTGAACTATAAACCGAAAAGATTTTGAAAATCAGTTGAGCTAAAGGGATGTTTTTAATATTGACCCCTTCAGATCCCTTCTTTTTTAGATTTTTTTTTCTAAGACCTTTTCCAGTTTGCGCATTAGGTCCCTTATTGCAAATACAAAACATAAAAATATTTGCTTGTTTGGATGTTCAAGTCTTTACCGTTTCTGAGATCAAGAGGTGACAAGGTTTTTTGTTGCGGGACAGGAAACGGACAAACGAAAGTGCTCAATGAAAATTGTATTAAATATTTCTTGTTTACTTGCCCTTTGTACATTATTATTCATTGAGCTAACAACAGATATCAAAGAAAAACAGTTAAACTGATAAACAGCTTGATTTGTTTGAACTCTTCCTATGTGGACTGGAAGTGACAGAAGAAAAAATGAAACTGGTTAAACACATCTTCAATCAAATGTCTACCATCCATGAAAGTTTTTGGGCTTGATCATTAATAGTTTCTGAGATCTTGTGGGTACAAAATATGTTTCCAAAAAGCTACCTAAGATACTTCAAATATCTCACCGGAAGTAGAATTTTTTGTTAATATAACATCGCATACATAACCTATGTATAGATTTATACTTATATATTTATTCTATGGAAAAGGAATTGAATGCGTAAAAGTTTTTATTTTAAAGTGCTTCCGGTGACGATTGGAAGTTACGCCGAACAAAACAAAAATGTTTAAACACATCTACAACTAAAGGTCTATCATCCCACAAAGTTTGGATGCTGAAGTCTTTTCCGATTCTGAGTTCTCGAGGTGACAAGCTTTTTCAACGCGGGACATGAAACGGACGACCGGAAATTATTTTTGACAAAATGAAACAAGATATCTGTGAGCCAATGCTCACTAGTGATACCCCCGCTCTGATGTGAATATGCAAAATAAGCAAAGTCGACATTTAACAGAAAGCTGGCATCCGATTGGTACAGAAATATATCCCACAATATAGCATGCCTAAACAAACACTGTGTAAAAAAAAGCATCTCCGATAAATAGCTGCTGAGAAATCTTTGACGAAAATTTGTTTGAAAATTTTGGCAAAAAATAAACAAAGTCATTATTTAACAGGAAGTTGACGTCCGATTGATACAAAAATATATCCCACAATATGGCATGCAAAAACAAATAGTGTGTTAAAATTTCAAGCATCTGCGATAAACAGCTGCTGAGAAATCTTTGACGAAAATTTGTTTGAAAATTTTGGCTAAAAATAAGCAAAGTCGTCATTTAACAGGAAGTTGACGTCTGATTGGTACAGAAATATATCCCACAATATGGCATGCCTATACAAATATTGTGTAAAAATTTCAAGCATCTGCGATAAATAGTTGCTAAGAAATCTTTGACGAAAATTTGTTTGAAAATTTTGGCAAAAAATAAACAAAGTCGTCATTTAACAGGAAGTTGACATCTGATTGGTACAAAAATACATCCCACGATATGGCATGCCTTAACAAACACTGTGTAAAAATAAGCAAAGTCGTCATTTAACAGGAAGTTGACGTCCTATTGATACAAAAATATATCCCACAATATGGCATGCAAAAACAAATAGTGTGTTAAAATTTCAAGCATCTGCGATAAATAGTTGCTGAGAATTCTTTGACGGAAATTGGTTGAAAATTTTGGTTAAAAAATAAGCAAAGTTGTCATCTAACAGGAAGTTGACGTCTGATTGGTACAAAAATACATCCCACGATATAGCATGCCTATACAAATACTATGTAAAAATTTCAAGCATCTGCGATAAACAGTTTCTGAGAATTCTTTGACGAAAATTTGTTTGAAAATTTTGGCAAAAAATAAGCAAAGTCGTCATTTAACAGGAAGTTGACGTCTAATTGGTACAAAAATATATCCCACGATATGGCATGCCTACACAAATAGTGTGTTAAAATTTCAAGCATCTGCGATAAATAGTTGCTGAGAAATCTTTGACGAAAATTTGTTTGAAAATTTTGGTAAAAAAATTAGCAAAGTCGTCATTTAACAGGAAGTTGACGTCCGATTGGTACAAAAATATATCCCACAATATGGCATGCCAATACAAACACTGTGTTAAAATTTCAAGCATCTGCGATAAATAGTTGCTGAGATAAATGCGACAGAAATTTTTGTTACGGACGGACAGACAGACGGACAGACAGACAGACACACAAGGGTAAAACAGTATACCCCCTCTCCTTCTGAGCGGGGGTATAATAAATATTTACGCAGATACACATTCCGCGTACGATTTGTTAACATTGTTTTCATTATCACACACCCTAGCTGATTGCCGAGAACATTTCAGCCTGAAATCAAATATCACACGGAAAATAACAACTCGGATTTAAATTAAATATAAATTATATCATAAATAGTTTTGTTTCTGTAAAATATGATGCAACAAAATTATATTGCATAAAAGTTAATGTTTACGCAGGTATACACTCAGGCGTACGATTTAATATATTCGATTTACAGGTAAATATGTTACCTTGTTCCTAAGAACTTCGTTTTTCATTTTCAATGTTAACAGATATGATTTACATATAATATCGGTTAATTTTGATCAAAAAATTTAAAAATAATATAGTATGATATTGTATGATACTGTATCATTTTTGATACATAATATGATATTGTATCATATGAAACAATATTATTTGATACAACATTGTATCATATCAAATGATACAATATTATGTAATAAAGTAAAATATTATATAATACAATATTATATTATACATATTATATTATATGATACAATAATATATTTTACAGTATCATACAATACAATTTCATGTAATGTGATAATATTTCATATTATAAACCAATATCATATTATACAATATCGTATGATACGATATTATATAACAGTATCATATTATACAATTTCATGTGATATAATTCTATATTACAGAAACTAATATCATATTATACAAAATCGTATGATACAATATTATAGAATATACAATATAAAATGAAAAAACGCCTAGAGATATGATCATTTTCTATCAATTCTGAAAACTTTATGTAAATCTATCAAGTCATCTCTGAGAAATCTTGTGGACAAAAACTGGGGAAAAAATAATAACTAGAGCAAACCTCGTTGCAAAGCAACGAGTGGGTCTTCCGTTAATTTGGAAGTAAAGCAGGAAGTTCCTGTAAGAAGCAGAGCTCTAAGACCAATAACAAGAGTAACTGAAATAAAAAAATGAAAAAAATCGAATTATTCCTGGTACAACTTAACAAAATACGAATGATTTTAAGTACGACTTAACAAAAACCTTTCCAATTTCAAGAACGATTTAACAAAAAAAATCTCCGAGTATGTTCAAGTACGATTTAACAATTATTTTTGGTACAAGTTAATCTTACTTTGAAGATTACGCTATTTTTTAAACCAAGGGCGCGGAATAAAAAATTCCGGAAAAATCAATTTTTAACCCCAATAACTCTGTAATGCATCGTCTGATTTTCAAACATTTTTCAGTGATATGTTCAGCTTATTAAGCTCTACAAATTACATATACGTTTTTAATTTGATCAAAAAAATTAATTTTTCGAAAAATTTGAATCATTTCCGGTTTCGACCGGAAGTAACGGATTTTTTATATCCGGCCCTATTACAGAGGTAAAATGACAAATTTATTACCGTTCAAAATTTCAAACCTGTATCTTAAAGTATTTTTGAGAAAAGTCCCAGACAAAATGACTTTTTTAAATTTTTAAAAATGACGTCACGTCAAAACTGAGGTGACGTTCTCTTTAAAACTTTTACATCTTTGAGGGACGCTAACGTGCTAAAATCTCTAAAAATTTCATTAGAATCGGTTTTAAACTTTTTGAGTTATGAAGCAAAAAAGGAGTCAGAAAAAAAAGAAAAAGTATAATAATAATAAAAAGAAACCGAAGAAAAACAAAAGGGTCCTACGTTGAAAACGGAAGACCCTAATAATAAAAAACCTTACAATCACTATAAGGTCTTCCGTTGGAAACAGAAGACCTTAAAAATAATAAGAAACACTACAATCACTATAAGGTCTTCCGTTGGAAACGGAAGACCTTAATGAGAACCCATAGAAAAACAGTGAGGTGTTCCGCTGAAGACGGAAGACCTTAATAAAGAAAAAGAAACCGTAGAATAACAAGAAGGTCTTCCGTTGGAACGGAAGACCTTAAAAAATTATCCAAATTACAAGTACAATGTAGACTAACTCACCTTCACATTCATAAGAAGCACCATAGAGGGCGTAAGTATTGGTTTTCTTGTCAAACAAGCACTGTTGCTGATTGACAATTGTGCCCTTCCCTGGGACATCACATGTCATGTTCAGATAGTCCAAGTAACTGACCGGGTTTGTGGTACTAAGAGTGGGGCGATTATTTAAGTTCAGTGTATTCAAGTCACTCACAGGGCAGGTTGCCACTGAAATTTTAATCAAAGTTCAAAGGAAAAATTTTTACAATAAAACTTAATCATTACAGGCACTATTTAATGTGATGTAATTCTATCACTGACCTGAGCACTCCAACAGATTTGTGGTCTGTGAAGGCGTCCACTGCCCGTCTGACCCGCAGGTGAAAGTTTCTTCTCCTCTAGACTTTACATAGCCCAAATCACACATGAACGTGATCTTGTCCATGTATCGATGTATTGCACGCTTTGTCATCAGCATCGCATTATTAACCACAGCAGGCTCAGAGCAGTTTCGACCTTTTGGAGAAAAATAACAGCAAAATTAGCATAAGTTCCTTTTGATTTTTCAGTTGATTCTAAATACAGAACTTAGAAAACTGTCCAGGTCATATTATAACCAAGCAGGTACAAGTAGTATCTTATCTATGCCTAACACTCACGAACACAGCTATGTCCAAGATGATAAACATCTCCTGCCTTGTTTCCATCATCTGGAGACTGAATGGTATAGCCAGATCTACCATCCACATCAAACAGAACATATCCGGGTTGGTCACACGAGCAAGTGTAGGACCCAACAGAGTTTGTACAAATCTGAGAGCATCCGCCATTCTTTGGACTATCAGCAGTGCATTCATCAATATCTACAAGACAGAACAGAGTTCTCTAAAGTAATTCTTGAATGAGACCTTATTATAGTCTATATTCATTAAGGATTATATTTTTTTTTCAGTTGGCATCACATGTACTAATACTTGCCAATAATTATTCATAATTTATTGAAGTTCATTTCCAGTCAGGCTGTTAAAATCTACAGCTTACATATGCTATATTTATTTGTTTATATAAACTTATCCTCACCGTCACACTGCCGTTTGTCTGCATTCAGTTTATAACCAGCATTACAGGTACAGTAGAAATAGCCTTCTGTATTGATACAGTTCTGAGAACACCCTCCGTTTGTTGTATCACATTCATTTTGATCTAAAATAGAAAAAAAAACACGTTTTAAACCAATGTACATGTATTTAATTTTACATGCATTGTAACTTCCATTCTTATTCACAGAAAACCATGTGTGTTTGAATATTATATACAGGTCCACTACATAAATACATGTACCAGGGTATAGCAGCTGCTGAATACGGATATGATACCATAATTATCATACCTGTTAACCTTTCAAAGCTGCTATGTGGGAGAATCTCCCCCTTACCAACTTGGCTATGGGGGAGATTTTGCGTAAACGACGTTTTTTCACGTGAAAAGCAAATATATATTAAAAATACTGTTAGATACCTTATTTTACCATTGTAATTAATGCATTTGCAATCATTTTAAATTTTATTATTTCTATGACTACCAGTGTGCAATTACAACTTGTGTTGCTGTACATGTTCAGAAAACTATTATTTTGTTTGCATGGTACAATACAAGAAGTCAATAGTGCCACTTTTTATATGAAGTCTTTCTATTGTTCAGTATTGAACCATCACTGCATGCTGACATCTAGGGTAAACACAGAAAATTTATTTTGCCTATTTTGAATATGCAGTGAAACCCAGTTAAGAAAATACCAGAAAATAATATTCATTAAAACTATTTTTTTTCTTATATGTAGGATAGATTTTTAATTCACAAAACAATTTTAAAATGTATTTCTCCAGTATCATTAAAAAATGATCTCTGTTGTAATGTCTATAGCATCCCTGTAATTCATAATACCGGTACTATAAACTTTAAAAACTCTTGTGAAATGCTTTTACACTTTTTCCTCGAGCTTCACTTTATTGGTAGCTTGTATAAACACTCCGTGTTCCAAACTCACTTTGATTTTTACCGACCGTGCTGGCCAGACAGAATTAGTCACGACTCACTGCACGTGGCTTGGGTGCTTTACCTGTGCACCTGTTAAGTGACACCACCGGCTGTTATTGTTTTCTTTGGTGTTACAGAGTAAAATCAAGATGTTTTAACCTTTCACTTATTTTTTTATAAGGCCTATGCATAACTAAATACGTAACTGATTTAGGTCAAAACCGGAAGTAATCGTAAGAAGTAAACTGGGCTATAACATGTCATACTATGATCACGGTAGACAGTACTTGGATGGATTTTGATATATTCAAGCTACACAGCAGCTTTTTGAGTTCAAAATCGGAGAAAAACCCGCAGTGGATGTTGAAATTTGCATGTAAAGATTCAGAATGGGGGGGGGGGGGGGGTAATGGGGAAGACAAATACGATTGCGGGAGAAATTTGTCTCCCGCGCGGGTGATAGGTTGGATGCGGGAGATCTTAGATTTTTAGGCCGTTTTGCGGGAGTCTCCCGCGCAATGCGGGAGGGTTAACAGGTATGAATCATTAAAAATTAAGTTATAAATTGGTATTTACAGTCAGACTTCGTTATATCCAAGTAGATGGGACTGGTTAAAAAATTAGAGATATCCAAGTTTATCCATCTATCTTCTGAGTAAATTTAATTAATGCCGACATGTTCTATACAGGTACATTAAAAGTCGCACCTGTTTTAAGAGGCCACTTGTTGGACAATGACAAACTGGTCGCTTAAGACAGGTGGCCTCTTATTCCAGATTTCAAATTAGTGAAGAAAAAAAACACGAGTATAATCATTTTGGCTCTATTGCACATTTATAAATAGCATCTGTATGGCAGTGTTCTTGGACTCGGTGAATGCACAGCTCGAATTGCTTTTTAATTCATTTATCTATCAGGTGATTAAGAGCAAAACATTTTCTGCTAAATATTCCCAAACAATTTTCAATTGATTAAATGCGGTAAACAAACAAAAGTAGTGTTTCCGTACAAAAGCTATGTACTCAATTACAGTAGTAATACAATGTTTCACCTCTTCAAAAAGTGTCAAAATTCCATTTGGATGTATAATAAGCACACCTTTTATTCTCTCAAAGAGATTATCTAGAAAAAAGGTATTATCGAAAATTGCTGTACATGTCAAGACTAGCGATTTATTAACATTGAAATGAAGTATATAAATACACGCAGATATATAAACTACACAAAACTGGTGTTATAATCAATTATCTCATTAAATCTCAGGAAACATCAAATAACACACTCAATTATTTGTCATTAACTCATTATCAGCTGTCTAAGTTTGGCTTATCTCGATACGGGGTCACATGTCAGAGTCAGAAGTCATGTGACAAAACAGACAAAATGGCCATTTTAAACGGGCATGTTAAAACCACGGGACCTAAAAATACTGGCCCCTGGCTGCGTTAGACAGGTGGCCGCTTAAATGAGTTAAAAAATAGTGGAGAACTAAACAGTCGGGATTGAAACTGGCCGTTAATAGCGAGTGGCCGCTGATTAAAGGTGGCCGTAACAGCAGGTGTGACTGTATATGGTTGCATGAATATACTGTCCGGTAATCATTTTCATACCAATACAATTGGGCACAGCATCAAAATTCCTGTCATCCCCACATGTAATGGTGGCAGATCCATTCACAATGTATCCTACATCACAAGTTACTGTCAGAGTTTCTTGGAACTTAGGCAAGGTGGAAGAGGACAATCTGCCATTCTTTATTGCAGGAATGGGACACGTTGTTTCTGTAAAAAATTTCAAAGTTAAAGAGACAGTACAGCTGAAAACACATGTGTGAATAACTTCAGATTTACCTATTGTATAGTTAGGAAATAAAAAATAACGTTAATTGTAAAAGTTGAAATATATGAAAATCCCTTTCACATACTTAATTACGTAATTATGAGCTTCCGCAAATTCAAGGGTCGTACAAACTGGAATAATCTTATATCGTTTATTTGTACCACTTGGACTTTGATTGACAGTAATTGACACTGCTTAAAACTACAAGATCTTCGTCCCACTACGGTCATCATGGAAAACGAGGTTAAAGCGATTCCCTAAATGAAACACATCCTTTCTTTCTCGATAATTTATAAATGTTTTACAAATTCAGGTTCATTTTAAAATGAATAGATATATATATATGTCAAATAACCCCTCAAGGGGCCTCATTTATAAAAATAGATTTAGGTTGTAGCAACTCCTATGATAAACACGAAAATTACATGGTTACAAAATAATAATTGTGGTTATTTTAAAAACTTTGAACAGTTTTTACCTATGAGAAGTAGAAAAGATATATTTTTATCAACAAACTTGTCCAGGAAATTCTTCGCGAGCCCTGCATGTGTTTTGTTTACAGTAAATACCCATGCGTAATATTTTAAAAGGCTGAACCCCGAACACATTGCAATGTATTTATGTGATAGGTTATACGTAATTATTAATTTTAATGATATAATTAGATTTATTGCACAGAGAACTTTGTAATTTACTGAAAGTTTATACATTCATGAGTAGTACAAAAATACCAAACCCGATCAGAAAATTTTTTCAAGTCGGGTTTTTGATAAGACGCCCCATACTGTCTCTTTAAAATTATTTTTTTTAACCAATTAAGAATAGGCTAAACTGTAACTGCTGTGATAGATATATACATGTTTACCTGAATTTATATATTATTAAGAAAATGACATAATGTAAAGAAATCACACAATAGCTCTATGCCAAATCAAACATAAAACAAATCTATATAGCCATCTATACAGTAAAACTCGGTTATAGCGAAGTTCCAGGGACCAATGGAATTACTTCGTTATATCCGTAATTCGTTATATCCGTAGAACGAATTTGTAATAATAATTATAGCGAATTCACTATAAACATGTTTTCTTTCACTTTCACCAGACTGTATCTTTTGCTAATTGATGCATAAATTAAAACTACATTACTTAGATACCTTGAATAATTGGACTGTGAATTAAAAAAATATATGAAAATAAGTTCCTTCAAACTATTTTTTAAATGGTAGTGCACACTTTTATAAACTGTAAAGAAATTCGTTATAAAGGTGTTAATTTTCGTTATTATTCACCTCTACGGGACTCAAAATCAGTTCGCTATATCCGTAAATTCGTTATATCCGAATTCGTTATAACCGTAAAATTTTGCAAAGATTTATTAAGCATTTTATCGGGGACTCAAAAAAACTTCGCTATATCCAAGAATTCGCTATATCCGTGTTTGTACTAAACGAGTTTTACTGTACATACTTATACACTTAGGAGCTGAAGCTGTCCATTGGCCTGTGGACTGACAAAACAAGATTGGTGCTCCAATCAACTGGTACCCGGCGTTACAGGTGTAGTTAACAATGGCAGCATACTGGTCGCCGCTGCTGGAGAGCTGGCCATTGCTGATGGTAGGCAGGGCTGGACAGTTAGCAGCTGGGGATAGAAATTAAATTAATAGGTCATCATTTGTTACCATCAATTGCAAATAATCATTTGTATAATTCTCACTTGGGAGGAATTATTTACTTGATGAACTTCAGCTGAATTATTTCCCTCTTCTTATACATATATTTACAAAACATTGGTTACTTCATACATAAAAATTGAACATAATTAAGTATAAAGAGGTATCAACAGTCCAGAAAGTTTTACAAAACAATTATGCTTCCATAAATCTGCCAAGCTTCATGCAAACATATTCACTACTGAACATCTTTTAAAATGAAAAACTTAATTTACATGCAGTTTAATTGTTAAAAAATTCAGTGTTCGGAATAATGAATATGGAGACTTACAAACACATTGTGGCTTGCTGGTCCACTGATTGGCCTGACACGTGATGTTGGCAGAACCCAGCAGAGAGAACCCTGGGAAACAAGTGAAGGTCACAAACGATCCAAACACAACACCACTGGAGTGTGAAATGTAACCATTCTCAACAGCCACTGGTTCTCCACAGTAAGTGGCTATTAATAAAATGCTTAAAGTTATTGCATCACTGGTACATGTGTGTACTTGTAAATGTGCATGGTCATGAAATATTACTTTGTGTTGTTGAAAATAAACTCAATAAACTTAAATGTTTTGATATTTTGTCTACCTGACATTGACATTGCTTTAAGGTTAGTTGTTTTATGAGAACACTTGAACACACTTCAAAAATTACAATGTGTAAATTAGTCAAATGTTACATACTCACGTTTACACTGAGGAATTGTAAGAGTTCTCTGCTCAACCAACCATTTCCCTCCATACATGCACTTCATTCTTGCAGTGCGCAGATTCAACTCATCGGAATGAAAGCCGTATCCATTTTTACAGCTGACAGTGAACTCATTGTCAAACTGACGTAATTGTACAGCTGTCTGTGAGGGGTTCACCTCAGAGGCTTCTGTCAAACCAGGGTCTGGGCAGTCTATTTAAAAAAAACTCACTATTATTGACAATGTATAAAACATCCTTTAATCTTTATATGGAACTTTTAACATCAAGCAATCATTACAAAATTTATTCTTTCTGTAAAAAGGAGGATGTGTGGGGGGTGTGCTTGAAATTATAAATCTTTTAATTTTTTCTTTAATCAAACAGAATTGGCATATGATATTTTGATGGGAAGTACATGGTTACCACCACATAAATTTAAATTCTCACCAACAGAATAAAGAAATCTAAATCCCTTCTTGTTGGTGATAGCAGTAGATTTGAATCTGATGAACATTTTCCCATTGGGACTGTGAAAAGGCTGATCATTGGAAAGAGAGATGGTCGTGAACCCAGCTCCTGATCCATGGGCAGCAATTCCGGAATCATCTGTGGTACCAGTGTATACCTTAAAATGATAGAGATATATATCTACAAACAACAATTCATTTATTTATGAGGTTATGATCTTGCATTACACTGCTTCATATGTTTTTGATTTTATTGCTCAAAAAGAGGATCTACTGGTAATTTGCAAGAAATTTCACAGCATAGAATTTAGTTGATTTGCACTATATATCTATTCTTAATGTTTGTGGCAAAATTATACCTTGTACAGTAAATCTAAGTAAATAGAATTAAATTTCTATGACTTCTTTTTTTTTTTTTTAATTTTCCATAATTCATTTCAAATTTCAACAGAAATACAATATCAAATATAGCTTAAGCATTAGTATTACACAAGATATAATGTATATATACAATCTTTTCCACAAAGACAAGAGACAAGGGATTCACACACATAGTCCAATCCGTAGTCCTTTGAACCCCTTGTCTTCCAACTGGAGGACTGCAACCCCCAGAATGTGGAATAAAAATTGATGAATGCATAAAGTTACATAATATAATTACTTAAAGTAAAGTACATATCATCAGAACATGTAATACTTCCAGTTTTTTTAAGAACATAATTTCTATGACTTCTTGATTACCTTGTAATGTATGTAACATATCCCATATGAATTTTTATTAGAAAGTAATGTACGGTATACCTAATTCATAATACATATTTCTGCCTCATAAATATGTTGGCACGGTGCTCATTAAATTATCATCAAACCTTCGTTGGAGAACTAAACTATTATCAGGGATATATGTTAAAATGTCAAATTTTTTGTATGTTTTGGTCTGCATCTTTTTATTAGTTGATATTTTGTTAAGGCACATATAACAAAAGTGATAGAGAATCAAAAGTTAAATCTTTCCAACAAAACCATAACAAAGGGGCTGGCTAAAGTTCTTAAACTTTGATCCATTATATCTAAAGAAGGAGACATATTTTGTTAAGCATTGTAGAATAGAAAATGTCTGAATTGATGATTCTAACCAATTCCACTATTAAAAACATCCATGTATGTCCCCATTAAGGATCTAGAGGGCTGGCCCTTAAAATATTAAATCATTTGCATCTCAAAAATGAACAACAATTTTAGATAGGTGCAAGAAAAAAAAGTATTTGTGAGACCTTCTCAAGAAAATCAAGAATAAAGGTGCTGGGCCCTTTTATTTAGGGACCAAGAGACTTGTAAAGTATATAAAAATAACTTGAAACGATAAAGATTTTGTAAAGTATCATATAGAATCAAAGTTGTTGATCGTAACAATATCTGTTTGAAAAATTCATTGCTACAACCATTAATTATGCAATTAGGGATTTTCATACATTATGTGAGAGTAAGGGGGGGGCGGGTGTTTTTTCTGAAATTGTATCATTTACAACAGAAATTGCACGGAAGATCTACTCGTAACGAGATCGTATCTAGTTATATATATATATATTCACAATTTTTCATATCATCAAGGTACTAAACATAGCATTTGAAACATGGCAACTTAAATGAGATAAGTTGTACATTTCCTTATTACCTGAATGAAGTCCTCATTATCAGCAATTTCGAAGCCCTTTGATCTATCCAACATAACCTTGACCCCTTTGCCACTAGGTATATCTATAGTCCAAGTACATGTCTGGAAATTGGCATAATTCACATTAGGATATCCTGGACTGGTTATCTCCCCTGCATCCACAGTGTATCTAGCAACGCATCCTGAAAACACAACAAGGTACATGTGTATCATCAGGGACTTGGAAGGCGATTCCAGAGGTTTTATATTAAATATAGATGAATTACTTGTGTATCTAAGGTTTGTTCAAATCATATTTACTAATATGAGATGTGTTTTTCTCTTATTCTTAACAATAATTTACTATTAAATGGAACAAGAGGCCCATGGGGCCACATCGCTCACCTGAGCAACAATGGGCGTTCAAAAGATATTGTGCCATATGGCCCTCGATAGAATAACAAAAAAATAAATATTGTAAAGTATTCGAAGTTTACACTTATTTTTGCATACACGTAATCTTTGACATTGTACCTTCATGAAATACTGTTTGTACACAGAATAAGAAAATCCTACGCAAGATATAGAACTAAATATTTGGTAGGGGTACACTGTTATATAACTTCTAATTCCCTGTTTTTTCATTCTGCCCCCCTCCCCCACTTAATAAAGCGATCAAAATATATGAGAGCATATAGGTACAATTTCTTCCTCAACTACTTACTAGTTATTGTATTTTTTTTTTAAATATAATAGTTATTGTATTTTATCAAAAAAATCCTACATGTATATATATGTGAAGAAGAAAATTGCACCTTAATGCGCTCAATTTCTCAAATTAAAAATATTCAACAATTTAATTTGTCTTCTCCATTATAATTAAATGACTGTTGTTTATCGTGACTTTTATAACTTTACTCACACTTGATTGATGAATACACTGGAATGAAAAATGTTGTCACGTGACATGTTAAAGAGCTATAAAAATCAATGTTACCGTACTGACAGGCACATCAATCTAATTTACTATGGCCCACCCATTATTTTCATTTTTATTCAAAAATAACAAATGGCTATAAACCAGGATAATTTTTCGCTGTAACATTTTCTTAGGAATAGCAAT
Organism: Magallana angulata; assembly: GCF_025612915.1. Taxonomy (NCBI): domain Eukaryota; kingdom Metazoa; phylum Mollusca; class Bivalvia; order Ostreida; family Ostreidae; genus Magallana; species Magallana angulata. The sequence goes on along the minus strand of NC_069120.1, from coordinate 24,890,721 downwards.
AATTCTTTTATCCCCGCAACAGAAATGTGTCAGAACTATGGAAACTGTTTTAACGATGTCGTTTTTATTTACTCACATTTCACATTATTCATTGTATAAAGAGGGGGCCCCAGAGAGTAGTTATATACAGCACATGATTCTTTAATTTTTTTGTGTACAAGTATTTAACATACTCTAATTCATATAGAATTTCTAATGATCAACCAAAATTTCAGCGTCAATCGTAGAATTATAAGCAAGATGAGCTCAAAATTTTGCTAGGTTTGAGTCATATTTTGTTCACATGAGTTTATTACATTCAGCTTAAGATTTTTAACTTGGTATATCCTATTCGGCATTTAAAATGGAAAAAAATGAATGGCCTCAGATCTGTGTACAAATATAGAATTGTGACAAATCTCTGTATCTTGCTTATAATTCGAAGCTTAACACTCAAATATGGTAAGTAATTAGAAATTGTAAACAATTAAACACAAGAAAACATGCACTATAACAAATAAAGAACACAATTTATTTTTCAAAATGAATCATATACATGTATATACCTACATATTTCCGTCAGCGATATTAAACTCTATTTAAACTGAATAAACTCGAGAAAATGCCGAGCATCTCAACAAAACAAATTGCATTATTCTACCATTCCGCAAAAGATGATACCGAATTACTGACAGCCTGAATGAATTGCATTTTTTTGCTTAATTTGCGCAGGTAAACAGTAAACTGTTTGATTTACCGAAGTCTCTGTTTGATTTGATATGTAAAAATCAGGAAATACAAGCGACAGTTCCCAGGTTAACGCAAAGCATAAATGAAAACGAAACGAAAATCACAACAAGCTAACACCACCGTCATATGTGAAAACTGTCAACGCATTGAAATATTTAGCCTCAATTTACTTCACAAAATTGGCACCAATGTATTTTGCATGTTTCAAAGATTCCCTTCGTACACGAACTGTTGCACAACAAACAAATTCATCATTGTCAGATCGATCCGTTTATCATGAATACGAGTCTTGGTAAAATGGGTAAGCAAATCCGGGCCGGGGCAAAATAAAAGCCGGTGCAGATCGGCAATCGTCAATTCCAATTACGCATTATTTTGCAGCAATATTTACAGCGAATACAAATATACTGGTCAGTAAATATCTTGAAATTTTAATGAGATTGGCAGATTTAATAACTGTTAATCTTTTGTTTTGCCCTGGCCCGGTCATGCCTACCCATTTTACCAAGACTCATGGATGCTATAAATTGCTTGAAACACGCCTTTTCTTTCGTAATAACTCAGATTTGAAACAGAATTTGTCCCTAATTTTTGCAATTTATATTTTCCTTCCCATAAGAATTATTCATGCTAAATTACGTTGAATTTGCCTCAGTAGTTCTTGAGAAGAAGATTTTTTAAAATGCACCCCCCTTTTTTTATAGTTCTGAGGTTTTCTCCGCTTTCAATGAAAATTTTTCTATCATTTCTGCAATTTATATTCATCTTTCCATAAGAATGCTTTGAGCCAAATTTGGTTGAATTTGGTTCAGTGGTTTTAGAGAAGAAGTTCAAAATGTGAAAAGTTTACAGACGGACAGACAGACGGACAGACGGACGACGGACAAAAGGTGATCAGAATAGCTCACTTGAGCTTTCAGCTCAGGTGAGCTAAAAAGAGAATGAATACTTTTTTATTCAACTGATGATAACTATAGCATTGTCATTACATTTTTTTATGATAAAATTTGCACATTTTACACAATAATTTCATATCTTTATCTTAATCACCTAAGGCTAAAAAATCCTATTGGTATTTTTTTTAACACAAAAGTACATACAAAATCATGCAACAATCAATATCCTACAAAACATAGAGGGAAAATAAGCATTCTTCATAATAGTTCATCGAAACAGACATGCTACAAATGAAAAAAAGAGGATAATAAGTACCTTGTTTGAACTGGAAGGAAAACCCAGTGCCTGACGTAGAACCACTGGTCCTCATGATGACGTACATCACATTGCTTGTGGAGAACACGAACCTCTTCCCCATGATGGGCTCTGACTGGGAGAGAGGGAGGTCCACATCGTCGTTGTTACTGGACGTATACTTCTCCAGGAGAGGGGCATTGCCCGAGTCTCCATCATGAATCTCTATCACGTCATCTCCTGTCAGGTCAATTTTCATTCTCTGAAACATGAAAACCTTATAAATGAATAAAACTTATATGAAGCAAGGTGATTTTTTCCCTCAAAATTTTTAATAAGCGGCTTAGGGGCCACATCACTCACCTAAGCAACAAATTTATAACTCAAATTAGCTTTATGGTATCAAATACAAAAAATTTTTGATATGTTAAAACATAAGCTCTTGTTTAAAAAGATTTTCAAATTTTCTCCACTATAAACTATATGTTAAAAACTGAGACCCTTTTGTTGTGTCAGCTTTTGAGAAAATTTTTAAAGATTTTTTTTCTATTTATTCCTATGTAAAAATTCAACCCCCTTGTCACCCCACCCTTACCTCAAGGATAATGGTTTAAACAACTTGAATTAATACTGCTTGAGGATGCTTCCACACACATTTCAGCCTTTCTGGCAAATGGTTTTTGAGAATAAGATTTTCCTGTATTAAGTCATCCCCCAACTGTTGCCCCAATCTAACCCTGGGGATCATGGTTTGACCAAACTTTAAGCTATACCATCTGAGAATGCTTCACAAGTTTCATCTTTTTTGGCTCTATAGTTTGAAGAAAAAAATACTTATCTCCTCTTAAAAGAGGGAGTGACCCTTCATTTTAACAAACAAGAATCCCCTCCCCCTTAGGATGCTTTGGCTAAGTTTGGTTGAAAATTGTCCAGTGGTTCTTAAAAAAGAAGTAAAAAATGTGAAAATTTTACCCCAACAACGACAATGCCAACAACAACAATGATAACAATGGACAAATTTCTAATTAGAAAACCTTACTAGGGCCTCTTTCTCAGGTGATCTAAAAATCACATTTTTTGCGGTTTCTTCATATTCAACCCATCACTAACTAAAATTGCTCTACATTCAAAATATAAATACCCTATAAACTTACTTTGTGTACTATTGTATTACATACCTCTAGGGTAACTATTTTCTGTCGTTCCTCAGCTTTAATAATCCACACGTAGTCCCGATTTCCCAGGTATGCATTACTTCCATGAGAGCTAAATAGAGGAGGTTCCAAGGTACTGACTGTGGTTCTAGCGGTCATGTACAACTCTCTGGGATAACTATCTCGTGCTGAAATATTCAGTATTGTTTTCTCTTAAAACCACTCAAAAACAATCAGCAATATCAACTAGACACGATCTCGTTGCGAGCAACGAGGAGGTCTTCCGTCCGATTTTTGGACCAGGAAATGACCTTTCCTTTTATTTTCATCAACGAAACATATCAGGAAATGCAGATGTGATCTAAAAGAGCGATGGATGAAGGATTATCCACCCTGTAGGATCCTTAATTTTAAGGACCAGTCCCATTTTATTTCATATTAAATAAGAGGTCTTTTGACTTAATAACAGGTCTAATAACCTGTAATAAAAAGAAACCGAAGAAAAAAAGAGGGCCTTCCTTTGTAAACGGAAGACCTTAATAACAATAAGAATAGAAGGGTCTTCCGCTGAAGACGGAAGACCCTAATAATAAAAGACTGTTTTTGTATAAATCTTAATTGAAGAGTGTTTTTCAACTTGTACTACAGTCCAACAACCCTTTTAAGTTGATTATTTTAATTAGAAAATTAAATAAAAAGGAGAGAAAGAAATAGAGAGAAAGAACAAATCTTGGCTCCGGCGAGATTAGAACACACAGCCTTTGCAGGTGTCTTAAAACATGGGTGACGCGAAATAATTCCCGAATTTGTGTTTGAATTTGGGGCGTTTCCGCCCGGGAGAAGAGCTGAGTTTTTGTATGAGATGAAAAACAAAGTGTAAGATGTCTGACTATTTAGGTTTGGTAACAGTGCGAGGTCATTTGAAATATTGACGCGTGTTTTTGTCTGGAGGGGGGTGAAAAAACCCGAGCTTGATTTTCGTCGTAAATAAATCGAAAATAGAATTTTGAGGTGTGGATCTCGGATTCGGGTAACAACAATTAGGGGAAGTCCTAAAACAATGACTGATGCAGTTTACCCATGTATTTCAGTGTTGAGAATTTTTGTTCGTGTCGTTTACTATTATGTTTGACTGTTTTATTTCAGCAGGATTGATAAAATCTTTATAAATGTAGAAATAACGAAATCAGTAACACGTAAATTTATTCGGTAAAAATTTGATGCAGTAATTTCCACAGTTCTAACATTCATAAGTAGTTCACACGCTATCGTAGATTCAGACTAAACGGAAAAAAAGAAATATACATGCAACAGAAATATTACGCGGCTGCACAGGGGCCAAGCCCATTTCAACATTAATTTCAATGAAACCATAAATAAAGAAAGAGGTCGAACTCTGACCCAGATAGAAAACTACCAGCTCGCTTCAAAATCCTAAAAAATCAATTAATCTTTAAAACACTCGCAACGTGCATGTATTTTTCATAAAAGTAATGTCTGAGATACACTCCTGCCGAATTTTAAGTTGATGGGTCTTACAATAGCGGAGATATACGCAATTATTCTCTCGAAGTCGCCAGTTTATTTTTACTCGGACATTTACCGGTCAAGAGCTCACGATGGGATTTTGCCTATGACAACAGCAGTATTGCAACAAGTCGAGAAACATTTGCAATAATCTTTTAAAATCTTACATCAAACGCAATTTATGGATTTACTTTTTACTTTTAAAGTTTTCAGAAATAAGATATATAAAATGCCATAACATTTACATGCTAAACACTACATATGTATGACGAGAGAGAGAGAGAGAGAGAGAGAGAGAGAAAGAGAGATTAATCAGATATCGATTTGATCAGAGACATAAATAACATTTATGTCTCTGATTTGATAAAGAAATTTATAATTGTTTTATCTGCTTTTTCATATCTATTATATTTCTTTTTTTTCTCAAGTTTTTCTTTGCCGACAATAACTGCATAATAAAAAAAATTCTGGTAAGTCAGCAAATAAAATAACCTACATCATTAGAAATATAGTATGATTATTTATTCCCCATTTCCCCGAATCCAAACGATACCCAAGTGTTATGTCTAAATGACCAATGTTAAGCATTCAGTTGATAATAAAAATCGTTTTTTTTTAATCCCAGACAGTCAATAGATTTGATTCATTGAACAGTGAATTTCAAAAAATAACATCCGTAGACAATATCCCGTAACTAGAAAAAAATACGTATTTACTTTTTTGACGTCAAATGTACATTAGCCTCTAGCCTCATTACTCCATGTTACCTGTAGTAGATCTTTTAGAGAGAGAGAGAGAGAGAGAGAGAGAGAGAGAGAGAGAGAGATTGATTTTAGTGTTCAGGAATTCAATATAAACGCAACATTTGTCAATAAACGCATGTATACATGCATACATGTACATATCTAAATGTTTGAATACATACAAAACAACCTTTCTTTTTAAGCCATGTGAAATACTAAAAACGTTGGTGCATTGCTAAATGTTGTGTGTATACAATCATTGAAATGGCGGCATTTCTTTGATGCCGACAAAGCGATCCAGTGAACTCTAATGCGGTCGAACTGCAGGGGTGCTACGGCGGCATGTCTTTGATGCCGGCAATGCGACAATCGTCCGAATTTAGCGAGCAGTTGACAGAAAAGAGCTCTATATTTGTACTGAAAAAAGCCGCTATTATTTTATTTATGACAAAAAGAAAACGGAAAACATTCAAATCCATCATTATAAAGATAAAATCGTTAAACAAAACACAGTTAAGCAAGAAAAAATAATCGGCACTCGGGGACTGAACCCGGGTCGCCTGGACACAAGTCCACCACTCTAACGACTGAGCTACGCGGACTCTCGCTTCAGAACTTTGGAGCCCAAAATCTCGAGAATGCATGGATCGATTTTAAAACAGATTTCATATTCAGAGGTTTTTAGAGTGTCTCTATCGAATAGTAACATAAAAAAAATTCAAGTTCAAAAAATTGAAAAATTAAGGTTTTTCATTTCCTTCCGCTGACGACCGGAAGTGACGGCGGACGTTCGGATATGCGTAGTACACTGCGGCCGTTCACTCTCTACGATCTCTGAAAATTTGAAAGTTCTATCTTAAATACTTTTGGAGAAAACTTGTGAACAAGCAAAAACATAAAATCTTTAATATCTCGGGACCGGAAGTGACGACCAAAAAAATCCCACGTACTTTTCTTACACATGTTGTCATAAACAAGATCTGAAAGTTTAATCAAAATCGGCTGAAGCGTTTTAGAGAAAACGTGGGAGAAAAAAAAAAGAATAATAATAATAGAGGAAAAGAAACAAAGCAAAAACAATAAGGTCTTCTGTTTCCAACGGAAGACCTTAATTACATAAATGTACAAATGTGTACTCTTGAAAATACATTTCCTGAATTTTATCCCGAACAGTTACTCAACTTTCAGTTAGTTCTTAAGAACCACACTTTTTGTTGACTTTCTTGATGAAGAACACTGAAAGTTAACAATACTGAAAAAATTCTACATTTGTCGATGGACTATTTGCCTTACATAGATTGCAGAGATTTCAACTTTTTAAAATAAATATGTACATCCTGTATGCATGGCATTTAGCGATATACTCAATTTTGCGGAAGCCGCATTCCGCCAGAAATGCTAAATAGAATTAATACACAGCCAAATGTAATATGTTTATAGTATTTTTTTATTTGGAAATTTGAGAAAAAAAAGAGATTTCTTATGAAAAAGTGAAGCCTGGTGTCTACCTACTGGTATAAAAGAAGAAATATTTGTTGTTGATTAAAGGATGACTGCAATTAGCGCCGGGTTTTGGGCACTTTTCGGTCACTTCTGTTGCGTTATTTCTTAACCTAATAACACTTTTATTAAAAATTTGAAAGAATCTAGTCAATTTCCAACATCCAATAAGAATTTAGACTGTGATACAATAATTAAGCTCATTCTAAGTTTTTCTCCTTACAACTTCGAAAAAAGGAGAATTTTCGCTTATCTGCCCTTGATGAAACAAAGACTGATATTAAGGTGGAGCTGACATAATCAGAATGGTACTAAAATTAGACTAGCATGAATAGCAATGCCATGTATAAAATTTATGTGGTCACTCTTTCACCATAACCCTATCTATTCTATATGGTACAAGTCTACTATTTACTATGGTTTCAACAATTTAACCACGCCCATTTTAGTACAGAAGACTTTAAATCAATTAATGCTTGACAACTTAACGTGTTCAAAAACATTGTTCTAGTTAGCACATAACATGCTACCTTACACGTCATGTGATAGAATTTTGTACATATGTTCACCAGAGGTGAGAAATTACGTGGTGAATTATAATATTAAACATGCATCAGCCCTTGCTTACAACAGGGAAAGCGAAAGATAGAAGAGGCAGTTTTTTCTCATTTAAACCATGAGTGCATGTTTGTCTATTAATCTCCCTTTGACAAAACTTTGATAATGCAAATATACAACCACTGTTAAACGAAGAACAATAGATAAACATGCACTGACTATGTATGAAGTCAGTATAAAAGTGGGCGTCCTCATTATCGTATGGAGATTGAAGAAATCAAGTTGACCCGATCCTATGAAAACAAATTTGTACTTGGTAACGTACAACATACTTTTATTTAACGCAATTACGTAAAATTGCAATTTAGATGATGACGATTTCTGCAATTGAAAGAAAAAATCTTCTTTTTAATAAAAGTTTATCTTTTCGCAAATATTGTATGTCCTTAAGTGCAGTCATCCTTTCATTTTTTTATTTATCACTGAAATTAAATCCTTAATAAAACTTTTACTAAGTTAAATATTAAACTGTGGTGCATAATTATGAAAAACAAAACCTCAGAACCATTCCAGGGTATGATTCCAAAAAGTTTCAAGCTCATGAAAATTTCTTCAACAAAAATTCATTTAGCATGAAGTTTTTTCCCCTTACAGCTATTGTAATTGGCTGTGAAGCCCACTTTCTCTGTCTGGGAATCTGTGGAGAATCGGATGATCATGAAGTTGTTGTAGCTTCTGTATCTGGCCGTTGAGAGACTAGGCTGTCCTGACAAGCGGGCCACAGAGCGGGCGGTGGACTCCGTACGGCCCCCAATAAGGACCTCCACAATGTCTGTGTCTTTCTCCGTGTTAAAGGATGTAAACTAAGGAAGAGAAGTTTATAACAAAATTTTTTCAAGAACTAAATAACTCTTCATTAGTTTATCAAACATTACCAGAGGTTGATACTTCAAAAAAATATTTCTAACTAATACTGCAGGTAAACAAATTCCCCAATCTTCAATTTTTTTCAACTGTTCATTTTTTTGGTAGAGTATGGGCATATTTTAAACATTATAACTTAAAATTTCTCTTAAACTATATTTTTTCTTTGTGTAATTTCAGATTTTTTTACAGGGCAAAATCTTCCTTATGGGCTTAAATAATATTGTGCAAAATAACCCATTCAGTAAAATATATCCATTACCTCTAAATAAATATTGGACCCTTCTGGTCCAACTATTGTCCATGTGCACACTCTGGAAGGTAGGTAGTTTGAGGGGTGGTTTGGAGATTGGATTCTTCCAGAGCTAGCAGTGTCTAGCAAGAAAGTACATCTTTCTGCACATTCCACTTCATCCGAAAAATCTCCACAGTCATCCACGCCATCACAGCGCCAGTTGGAGTTAACACAGCGACCATTGTCACAGTGAAAACTCTCTATAAGGTCGAAATAAAAATACCTGAGCTTGTACAGGACTTTATTCTGGTTTTTCATATATATATTAGAGAAGGTGAAAAATGGGGGAGGCGGTAAAAAAAATTCCATGGACAGAAAAAACAAAAGACCCTTGGACTTTATTCTGGTTTTTCATATATATTAGAGAAGGTGAAAAATGGGGGAGGCGGTAAAAAAAATTCCCTGGACAGAAAAAACAAAAGACCCTTAGCCCCTTAGTTGAAAATTCTGCAATTATTTTTTTTACAATTTTATTGCATGGTACAAATGAACAAGGATAACATTGAATACACAATGTAGTCACAGTAATGAAAGCTATAGTTAAAAGCTGATCAACTCTTCATCAGCCAGTGCAACTTATTACCTAAAGCATTAATAATACTTGCACCTGCAATTATAAATATCATACATAAATCTGACCATTAAGTATGATGAGTCGAGACTACCGTAAATGTATTACGTACGAGGTAGACAGGGAGTTCTTTGGCATACGAATGCCATCTTCATCAGACAGCTGTTTATAGTCCAAACATACTCTCCATCTTTCTTCTCTATGTAGACACAATCTCCGTGAGCTTTATCTGGGTTCTTCACCGACCATTGTCCCTGATAAATGGATGCTGCAACATTCATGTTCCAAGTCATGGCCACTCCATTTTGAGTGGTAATACCCTTCTCACTCATTCCTATAAAATCATGAAACATATTTTCAATAAGTCAAACATTATAATCATTACTCATTAGATATCATAAGGTTTTTCCCATAATCCTGGAAATTGTCTAATGGTTGGTTGTTCTGATTTTTACTGATATATGATTTATGCATATATCATATACCGGTACATGCAGTGGCAATATATTGGTTCTTGCATATATGTGACATTTGTGAATCAAGGACCAACCTAGGGGGCGATCGACTTGGGCGAAATAATCGCTTTTTGATCGTAACTTCGCCGGAATTTCCTCCGAAAGAGAAGTTGAAGTCGCCCTGTATTATGACTTCACAATCGTGTAAATTAACTCCAAAGGCAATGAAATGATAATTAACTAATTCTAAAGACGTTTTCACAGTCTCAGTTAACCCCTGTTGTGATTAATTACTCAAGACTGTCTTATCTTTAGGGGGTTATAAATACGGGTGATGCAACCACATACTGTGCAACCAATGTTTATTTCTTTTAGTGTTGATGTTACAATTAGTTTGTTACTTGTAATTAGTTAATAACTCTGCCAAAGTAATGCTAAAATAATCATAAAACCGTTTGTTTACAGTTATCTTTAAAAATAAGATCATCTACATAACGGTTGCAATTGGGTCAAAGGGTTTATAGACTAATACCTCCAAAATACACAGAAATGCAGAGACTGATTTTATTTGTCATTTAGCTAACACAATTACAACACATTTCATGTATAAAATGTATGAATATATCAAATATGTTAAATTTAATAAATGGGATAAGTTTTTTTTTAATTTTTAGAAGTTGTTTTATTTTTTATTGACTTCTAATCTAATTCAAATCATTAAAAGTTGAATCATAAGTGTTATGCTGTTGTCAAGTAATGGAAGTCTCCCTGATTTCTCAAACTTATAGCTTCTCTCTATTTTTCAGTTAGGGAGAAGTGAAGTCTCCCTAAAATTTTGCTCTAGGTTGGTCCCTGTGAATATTAAGTAGTTCAAACAAGTTTACCTCATTGGTCAACTTGAGTTGGATGCAGGTTTTTTTCTACACCTACAATCCCTTCTTTACAGATAAATAAGAAGACTATCAGGTAGTACATATATATCTTTCAGTAATTGTTCTCAGCTAATTGATTCACATGCTTTCAGTTTGGATGCTAACTTAAGGTAGAAAGTTGCACTTTCAGAATCCTTTTGAGGTTGTGTGAGGTCAATTTGTCTCTACTACATTTCATATGAATTTTCTGTTTGAGAATTATACCACTGAAATTGGACCCTTTCCGTCCTAATTTTGGACATCTAGCTAACCTGAAACTTCAGCAGATTATCTTGCAACCACAATAATTTCATAGGTTCTCTCTACTCTGTTCTCTTTTAGAAGATTGTATTTCTATGAATTGATGAACTTTGGACCTCTGCTGGGTCTTTCCTCTGACCATAGAAAGTCATGGTTTAAACAAATTTGAATCTATCACAAATTAAATATCTAAAGAGTTAAGAGAAAGAATGGAGTTTTGTAAAATACCCAGAATGTTTAACTTATATTACCTGTCCAAAACTTGTTGGAATTCCGTGCTGACGCAAAATCACAGACATTCTGATTGGTGAAGTAGTCGTCAATGGTTACCATCTCTGCACCATTGCTATACAAAGAAAAGTAACAATGGGCAGATAAACTGTCTCTACTAAACACTACTTCTTTGAGAAATAAAATTTCTATGGCATATGTCAAAAGTTTCAATACTTGGTCTTTATTTGTTATAATTTTTCACTGTACTATACAATTTTCCATTTGTATCGTCTAAATTTGTATTGCATTTTAAGTTTAAATTTGTATTGTATTTATATTAGTGCTGACACGAATGTTCGAATATTCGCGAATGAATAGTAAATTTCTAATATTCAAATGCATATTTAGCATTCGAATATTCGATCACGTGTTTAACACCCATATAAAATGCTGTAAAGTATGCAGCATCGTGTTATTTTGTTACGATGGAAAAGAGAAGCTGGGATCATTTTACTCTGAACAAAAGTAAAGACAAAGCCATCTATGACTGCCATGTTTGGTAGAGTCTATTACTTAACCCAGTAATAGACTCTTCCGCCATGCTTGTTTACATTGAAAGTAAAAGCAGGGTTCTCATCGAATGGAGACAAACATCCTGGATTTTTTAATTCATATCAGACGATGAAGAAATAATTTGCTTAAAGTTTGAACGAGTGTGAGCTACCGAGTGTTATTCTCGAAAGGTACACCGAAAGTTTTTTTTTAAAAAGATACTTTGATGTAATTTGCTGTTTTTTTTAAATAAACAGAACATTTCCGGAGTACTGAGCGTTGTTAAGTTTTCTTTTTAATACTATATCAAACATGGCGTAAATATTTGGAATGACTTACGAAGTTACGTATCAGTCTCATACAGGAGTCAGGACTGCAGTATATTATTAAAGAAGTCGTAAATCTTTTGATTGTAGTTGATGGAAGTTAAAAAAATTAAGTATATTAATATTATTTGCATAAAAAATAAACGCGCACCTAATTCAATGGATACTCATGCACTAAGTGTCAACTTCGAACTGACGTGTTTAGGCAGTCTATACATACATGCACTTAGTAATACAAACTATCAAATATGCTCAATACCTTGTCAATGACATCTATGATTATCGAATATGAATCGAATAGCACTCACGAATATTCAAATACTGATTTATGGTATTCTTTTCAGCACCAATTTATTCATAGTTTTCATTTGTATTGTACATGCACACTCGATAGATGTAAATACATAGCATTGAGAATTTTTTGGTTAACCTACATAGGAGACCATGTTCTGTAAACTTTGCAAAGTTTTCTTTTTTCATCCACATGCATCTTTGGCAAACATGTCTGATTTTGCTACAACTTGAAATACTCCTTACAAGCTTGAGATTGTAACAATTCACGGGAAAAGTAAAGGTGTGTCTTTGTGCAAGACAATCTCCAAGCATAAGATGATAAAGTTTTAATATTAATAAAAAGTCCTTGTTAATAATATAAATAATAATACAAAAGGCATATGAGTGTTCATTCTGTGTTTCATAATATACCTGTGTCATTTAAAAAATGCTTTGAACATGGTGAGTGAAATATAACGTACATGGTGAGTGAAATATTTCTTGATGGCAACCAAAACTTTTGAAATGGTGACCAAAAGTAAAGTTTGGTCACCATTTAGCGACTAGATAGTGTGATTGGAGCACTGGCATGGTTGACTTACCCCTTGCACACCCGATATGCATTGTCCCACGTAGAGCTGGTGAGGGTATCTTGGCCATATAGTCTGTAGCACATAGTTCCCGACAAAACCCATCCTAATTCGCACAACAGAGGACATGATTAACATTTAGCATGTACGTTAATAAAAGTATAAAAGTATCAATGTTTTCCTTTCCCTTCTTCTTCCAAATAATTTCTTTTGACATCTCGGTCAAAACTCTATTACAATAACATGTATTGTTAACAAATCTAACAAGGTTTGAAAGATTGTTTATAAGCCGGCCCCCATGTCAAAGTGGAAGGCAGTTTTTAAGCAGTTCCTTAGCAGTACCAGTTTTGGTATCTAAGCAGTTTTTAGCAGTTCCTTAGCCTTCCATACTTTCCTTAGCAGTTGGATTCCCCTATATGTCTCATAATGAATATAAGCAGTTCCAGGCAGTAATTTTAAGCCTTCCAGTTATCTAGCAGTTTTAAGGCAGTTATTTTGGCCTAAAAATTTAAATGAGTTGATGTAAACTGGTAAAAACTGTTTGAAACTGCCAGAAACTGCTTGCTCATTTCCTAATATGGTTTTCATAAATGAATATGCATGAAATATAATCAAGATGAAAACTGCTAGGAACTGCTGATATCATCTATAGGTTATATGTATAAGTTTTATCATTTTCAAGAATAAATTATTACATTAAGACATACTTGTACAATATTGTACCATTTAAGCCAACTTGAATCTACACTGCATGTGGATACTGCATTTAGCTAGCTTTTAGCATAGTAAATATAAATATATATTGTAAGACTTCAAATTACAATCATGACCTTATAAGCTTCTTCCCAAGTTGTTCTTGAGAAGTTGTTATTTAAAATGTTTTCATGTTAGATACTCTCAGACCTTTGATTGACCATTGTAGTACACTCAGCTATATCTGATCTTATATATACCAGTAAATTAAGTGATCTTAGCAGACTATTATTAAAAACTGTTCAGTGAAAATTTATGTGAAATATTTTATTTACCTTAAGGTCAGGCGACATGTTCCTCGAGAATCTTATTTGTATCTCCGCGTAATAAAGAGTTCCAATAAAAAATATCAATTTTATAATTACTTTAAAAATCATCAAAATTTACTTGGATTTGGTTATATGTCTAGATGGTCAAGTGGTTAGAACCGTGGCCGCTCACTGCCAGAAGCGTATAGGTTCTAGAGGTCGTAAGTTCAAAGCCCCGCCCCGGCGGAGATATTGTTCTAATATAGTGAATTTCGCTGTGCTGTAGATGTATTTATTTTTATATCAGCAATTCAAATGTATTTTCAAGAAGATTATGTAGGATATTGCATACTCTAGTATTTTGCAGAAATGCCTGGTATTAAGGTACCCTAATTTTTCGCAAGAAAGCTTGTCAAAGTAGTAGTAAATCATTAACAAATTCATGGAAAAAGTTATCTAAAATTGAGGAACGTGTTGTCTGACCTTAAGAGAAATATATGTAATATCCTTAGAACATATTAAAATCCATAAATTTATTTGAGTTTGCCCATACACAACATTTTTTGTGGTGAATATCACATGCACTCTTAACTGCCCCTCATGGCACTGATACATTCAAAATTTTCAACCCAACTTCCTTTTATCTCTGATCTTGATTCTGAGTGGTCAGCTTATCTGACAGCGGCCAGTGACCCAGATTTGTAACTGATTGGAAATGAATTCTAGAATGATGCAAGTCCCCTGTGAGGTGCATATTGACCTATAACTGCTTATACTGCAAAGACTGCTAAGAAAACTGCTTAGAATAACTGCTTATACTTTTACCTAGGCAGTTTTGACCTGCCACTAAAGCCCTTACTGCTTGGAATTAACTGCTTGAAAACTGCCAAATAATTTGAAAACTGTTTAAGAACTGTCTAACTACTGCTAAAATAGGCAGTTCATTTTGCCATGGGGGCCATTAACCATATGATAGACACTTCCCACCTTTTATAGTGTATAAAAAACTAAATCAATACACTATAAAATCAACAAGCTCTGCATGCAACTCCATTTTGGTCAGAAGTGACTAAAGTTTGTACGTACACATACCATATTTTAAAAAATCATTTACAGTTTTACAAGTAGTTTACATTCCAATAATATGAAGATGAGCAATAATCATATTAAGATGCATGTTATAAACTACAACCACTTCCAGTCCAAAATGGTGCAAGTTGCAGGCACTGTTGACAGACTAAGTAGAGGAATGCAGATATTTTTTTATTCACGGTGGTATGGGACACCTCCATGTTGTGACGTATAGTTTATCGAAATAAACAATAAAATAAAGTGTAATTATATAAGTTGTTTCATTTTATCAATATTTAAGCATTGAATCATTATTTTTTGAAAGACGTGGTCTCATAACTGCAACGGTGTGTGCATACAAATTGAATAACGCGCGCTAGCGTGTTATGAAAATTTGTTTGCCCACACCATTGCAGCTATGAGACCACATCTTTCAAACAAGTGCCCCATGGGCCACATCGCTCACCTGAGGAACAATAGGTATAATAAAATCAGCTTAATGGAGTCATAATTAATACAAACTATCTGGACAATGTACAATAATACATGTAGATCCTGTATAAATAAAATTCATTTTTCCCCTGGATATTCTTATGTTTATAATCCTTAGTCCCTTTTCTAACAGGATGATTTTATAGTCATATCATATGTTGAGTATTGCAGTTCTCAAAAAGATCCTTAACAATAGTTTATATATGGGATATAAACCTACATCAAACTCTGAACCTTCTTGTAAAGCCAAAGAATTGTCCTGGGGCCAAAGTCTTAACAATTATAAAGAATCATCTGGCTGATTAGTTTCTGAGAAGATGATTTTTAAAGATTTACTCTATATATTCCTATGTTTAATTTCAACCCCCCATTGTGGCCCCACCCTACCCCCAGGGGTTATTATTTTCACGACTTTAAAACAACTTTGAATCTACACTACCTGAGGATGCTTCCACACAAGTTTCAGCTTTGCCGGCTAATTAGTTTATGAGAAGAAGATTTTTAAAGATTTACTTTATATATTCATATGTTACACTTCGACCCCCCATTGTGGCCCCACCCTACCCCCAGGGGTCATGATTTTCACAACTTTGTATCTACACTACCTTCCACACAAGTTTCAGCTTTCCTGGCTGATTAGTGTCTGAGAAGAAGATTTTTAAAGATTAACTCTTTATATTCCTATGTTAAACTTCAACCCCCCATTGTGGCCCCATCCTATCCCCGGGGGACATAATTTTCACAACTTTGAATCTACATTACCTGAGGATGCTTTCACACAAGTTTCAGCTTTCCTGGGTGATTAGTTTCTGAGAAGAAGATTTTTAAAGATTTACTCTATATATTCCTATGTTAAACTTCGACCCCCCATTGTGGCCCCACCCTACCCCCGGGGGTCATTATTTTCACAAATTTAAATCTACACTACCTGAGGATGCTTTCACATAAGTTTCAGCTTTCCTGGTCTTATGGTTCATGGGAAGAAGATTTTTGAAAATTTCTCGAAAAATTTTCATAAATTCCTAATTATCTTCCTTTACACAAAGGCGTGGTCCTTAATTTTCACAACTTTGAATCCCCTCAGGCTAAGGATGCTTTGTGCCAAGTTTGGTAAAAATTGGCCCAGTGGTTCTTGAGAAGATGTTGAAAATGTGAAAAGTTTACAGACAGACGGACAGACGGACAGACAGACAGACGGACAACAGACAAAATGTGATCAGAATAGCTCACTTGAGCTTTCAGCTCGGTGAGCTAAAAATAATGATTCAATCTTATATTTACGTTTTTTTAACATTTTTTCCCTTTCTGCAAATATATATTTTTTTAAATCTCTGCCTCATTTAACGAGTAATGCGCAATTAACGGACTAGCCATTGGAACAGTCCAATTATGCTGACAAAAATAGTCCACAGCGTTTTAAATCATTGTAACACAATTTTACTTTTCATTCTGTAATTTGATGAATTTACTTTTGGTATTCTAAAACAATAATCAACTGAAGTCATTTAACTGTTAAAAAATATTCACAACAATAAAATATCAATCAGTGTAAGTATAATATCAGGTCGTAATCCGGTTTGAAGTCGCGATGAGAGTCAGTCATGTTCTTTGAGAAATACTGAATGTATTCATACGCACCAGATTTGGTGATTGGGTTTTCTAGCTGTGTTATGCATAAATATCACTCAAATTAATTAATGCAATTTAATAGGGAAAAGGAAGTGAATGTAAATATTGTCATCCAACAGCGTAGTGCAGTCAGTTAGAGGGTTTACTACCAATCTGCAGGTCATGAGTTGGAATCATGCTGGGGATTTTTTAAATTTTCACCTTTTCAAAAAAATTTAAAATGTATATTTTTTTAAGTATTGTAAATTTGAAAATTCTAAACCGGTGAAAGTATTGTAATTATAATGTACTTTAATCCACATTATCAACAGATTTCCCATTACCGCCTTAAAATGTGAGCATGTATAAAAATATTCAATTTGCTAAAGATAGACCATAATTCTTATTAAAGCTTAGTACAAATTTTAACAGGAAATGCATATAGATTTAATATTCATAATTCGACAACAAGCAATATTCATAAAGTGAGCATGCATGCAGAAATCACTAACAACTGCCTTCTAGCTATCATATAATTTCGTATATAATATCATATATTATATGTTACTTACCTGCAGAACAGGTAAGTGTAATAGATGTTCCCTGCAAAAAGAAATTAGTAATACAGTCATTTAAATGAACTATAAACTTTTGGTACCGGTACATCACATATAAGTATACATCCATTTCCACAAAAGAACTCTCAGCAGCAGCAAAAATTCAAGATTTTTCAATTTTCAAATGATTTTGGGGGCTGAAAATGGGATATTAATTGTTCATTCTGTATTGACATGGTGACTGATACAAACATCTTATTATAGTGCCCGAAGGCCATAAAGCTCACTTTCGATCTCAGTCCCACTTTTTAACTGTATTCTCCATTTGTTAAAGTATAACTGAGATCATAAAAGCACTTGCGTAGTTTGAATGCCCCGAGGCTAGATATCAGGTTGCCCAAAAATTATGGGTGCATGTGTGCGTGCATTCTTTACCATCAGTAGAAGAGATTCATTTAGGCCAGCATTTTTTGAAATTTCGATTTACAAACCCGCCGACCCTATTTTTTTAAAAATTCAAATAAAAATAAAAGGACCTGAACTAGCTATTAATTTTATTTTTTCCTCCGACCCGAAATTTTCTTTCTGGTAAAAATAAAAATAATGTTGATGCAATCACGTACGTATAGTCTGAATTATTGTTGTTCATGCATTGATTAAAAAGACCAAGTTCTTTCCGATCAAGTCACAGGCACTAGAAGTCACACAAAAAAAAACACCATTGGGCCTACTCCTGTTTGCTTTCGTCCAACCCTACAATTTACGACCCTATTAAGTTTTGTGATCGGCAACTTAGCCAGAATTTCCTCAAGAAAGAGAAGTTGAAGTCTTTTTCTATCACAATTCCGTAAATTAAAAAAAAAAAAACCTCATTGGCAAGAAAATGATAAGTTACTTATTTAAAAAACATTTTTGCAAAATAAATTCTAAAATAATCATAATTTAACCATTTGGAAATAGATCCTCTACATAACGGTTGTAAGTGGGTCATAAGGTTGGACTAATAACCCTAAACACACTGAACACAGGAGTCTTATGACTGAAGGAAAGAGAATGATTTTATTTGTCATTAAGCTAACAAAATAACAAAAAATTTCCTTTATTAAAGGTATAATTACATAAATAAATAAAATTTTAAAAATTAGTTCGTCTTTTTTAAATAAAAAAAACTTGTTTGATTTTTTACTGACATTTATGGACATGCTTCTAATCCAATTTATTTTCAGTAACAATATTTTAAATTTTGAATTTGTGAATAGCATTGTTAACTTAATCAGATAAATGATTTCTCAAACTTCTTCCTATTTTTTCTGCAAGGAAGAAGTGAAAACTCCCTTAATTTTTTTGGTCTTAATGTATAGGCAAAGTATGTACTTGTATATATATATATACATGTAATTATATATAAAAAAAAACCCTTCGTTTTTATACATGCATATACAATATATTAACACAAATTTTCAGAGCCCATGGATAAAATATGTTATGATAAGAACATCATCAACAACCAAAATTACTTATATATTTAAAAAATGGCAGCTCCTGGACATGTGTTCTTATTTTAAAAATAAAAAAAATATTGTTGAAAAATTGTTTTATTTTTTTTCTCGACGGACAAATTTTTAAATTTTATTTTTATTTTTTTTCCCTCCTCCTACCCAAATAATTTGAAAAATATTTCGTAAATCTAAAAATTAAAAAATGCTGGCCTTACTTAAACAAATGTGCATCTAAATTATAAATTCATCAATACTGGCCTAGGACCAAGCTATTCTTGCTAAATATCTGTTCAGCCACAAAATTATAAATTTGTGCTTTAATTTAGAAGTTCTCAAAGCAATGACCAGAAATATTTTACTCACTGATTTCACAGGATGTTATTATTTTTTCTTTATTAAAGCATTTTAATAAATCTTTGAATTTAAACTCTGTCCAATGTGTGTCACTTTTGGGTGATTAATAATTAATAAACTCTTTTGTCAAAAAGTACGATTGGAATAGATTTAAGTAAAGGCCAATAAAAAAAATTGTGTGTTTCGGGTAACACGGATGAAAAAATTAGGTTAGGTAGATAGGGTTTTTTGTTTGTTTTTTTTTATCATATTTTTTTCTGCATAAATCCTATTTAAGAATGTTTGTTTGTGTCATATTTAAAAACAGATTTTATAATAGAAATAATGTAAAATTCACAATCGGATACAATACAGACATCTAAACATAGGTAATCGCAGATTACAAAACTCACCGAGACGAGGCATCACCCTTATGAGACTTCACCTTTATGAGACCACCTTTATCATATTGTATGAAAATCATACTTTTTGATCTTGGATATTCATGGATTCTGTTTTGACACAAAATCATATATCATCTGTTTAAAAGTTTTATGATAATCATATGTTCAAATGTTAATCAATATAATAATATAAAATTAAATTTTGCATTGTATCATACATACAATATATATCATATAATACAATAAAATACTGTAATAAACAAAGATGATGTAACAAAGATGTAAATATGAAATGACGTTGTATTGTGTTAAACCTTATTCTATTTGATCACATAATACAACATCATTATATATTATACAATATTGTATAATATGATACAATATCATATTACATAATACATCATAACATTGAAACATATGATATTATATTGTATAATATTATACAATATTGTATGATACGATAATATATAATATATAATATAACAATATCATATGATACAATTTCACATGATATAATTGTATATTACAGAAACCAATATCATATTATACAATATCGTATGATACAATATCATAGATAAAATATAATATTGTATCATAACATACAATACTATACAAAACAATATCATGATACAATATCATATCATAAAATATAAAAAAAATTGATACAATATCATATGTATCAAATAACTTTTTACAATATAACATATGATATTACATTGTATCATATTAAACAGTAGTGTTTCATATCATACAATACTTTATCATAGGAATCATGTTATATCATTTAACAACAACCACGTCTTTCTATCAAGCAGGTTTAAGTGAGGTAGAAGATTTCTTTAGCATCCTTGATAATGGAGATCAGGCTCTGCATCTGAAGCTTCCTCTGAGATTCATTTATAATATAGTTAAATCAACAATGCAAGCTATCATCTATAAAACATGTGACCTGTTCCAAAAAACTAAACCTCATCCAGCATCCGTAACCTATGGCTCAGATTCAGCATTCAAGCCTGTCAGGTGCATCAGTATCATAAGATGCATCACCCATGCAAGTCTGGTGAAGTTAGGACCAGTAATAACTAAGATATCATCATCAGAGGGCACCAGCAATTAAAAACTTCACCTCCTTCAGCATCCGCAACCTATGGCTCAGATTCAGCATCCATGCCTGTCAGGTGCATCTGTATCATAAGACACACCATCCATTCAAGTTTGGTGAAGTAAGGACCAGTAATAACTAAGATATATTTTTTAGCATCCTTGATAATGGAGATCAAGCTCTGCATCTGAAGCTTCCTCTGCGATTCATTCATATTACAGTTTAATCAACTATGCATGTTTGAAATAGTACTATTATCTATGTAACATGTTACCTGTTAAAAAAAACTTAACCTTATCCAGCATCTGAAAACTATGGCTCAGACTCAGCATTCTAGCCTGTCAGGTGCATCAGTATCATAAAACGCACCATCCATGGAAGTTTGGTGAAGTTAGGACAAGTAATAACTAAGATATCATCATCAGAGGGCACCTGTTTTAAAAACTTTAACCAGCTCTTAAAAACCTTAACCTCCTCCAGCATCCGAAACCTATGGGTCAGATTCAGCATTCAAGCCGTTCAGGTGCATCAGTATTATAAGACGCACCATCCATACAAGTTTGATGAAGTTTGGACCAGGAGTAGTTAAGATATAATCATTAGAGGGCACCTGCTCAAAAAACTTTAACCAGCTCCAAAAACCTTAACCATCTCCAGCATCCGAAACCTATAGTTCAGATTCAGCATTCAAGCCTGTCTGGTGCATCAGTATCATAAGACACACCATCCATGCAAGTTTGGTGAAGTACGGACCAGCGGTAACTTAGATATTGCTATCAAAGGGCACCTCAACAAAAACTTTAACCGGCTCCAAAGACCTTAACCTCCTTCAGCATCTGAAATTTA
The DNA here is from genome assembly GCF_025612915.1 of Magallana angulata. Taxonomy (NCBI): domain Eukaryota; kingdom Metazoa; phylum Mollusca; class Bivalvia; order Ostreida; family Ostreidae; genus Magallana; species Magallana angulata. The sequence goes on along the minus strand of NC_069120.1, from coordinate 24,869,035 downwards.
GGACCCAGATTCAGCATCCAAGTCTTTCAAGTCCATAAGTAGGTCCAGATGCATCATCCATGCAAGTTTGGTGAAGATAGGACAAATAATAGCTTAGATACAGGACCTGCAATAAAAACTTTAACCAGGTCCGGACGCCGATGCCTGGGGTATAGCAGCTCCCCTTGACTTCGTCTCGGTGAGCTAAAAATGGTAGGATCAGGGCATTTTTGTAGGTTAGGTCGGGTTACCCTAAACACACAACTTTTTTTTTTTAGGCCTAAAAAAAAATACTAGTTCTTCTTTGACTTTTATATCATTTTTAATTTACTGGTGCCAGAAAAAAAAAGATAAGAAAAAATTAAAATTTCTTATTGAGATTTTTAAATTCTTCAACATTTGACCAAGTACTTTCATGCAGTTAGCAAGGCAAAATCTCCATAAACCTTTATATTCCAGGGACATTTGTTATTTTATTTTAATTTATGAATATTGTTTGAAATTACGAATATTGAGTTATTTTAAGCAAAACTTATGATATTATAGCATAAACATTTTTAAAACTGAACTTTATTTATTTTACAATGATTGATAAGCAAGTTCAACAACTTATATTAATATCTCTCGTTTGCACGGATGTTAGCGTGAGGGGGTCACTGGTGTAGGAAGAAGCAGGAGTACCCGGAGAGAACCCACGTGTCCAAGCGGGCGACCGCCATACCCTATCACATACAACCAGTCGATCACGGAGATCGAACTTGGGTCGCAGCAGTGAAAAGCGAGTGCATTGTCCACTACGCTACTTGGACACCTTGGACATAAACATTTTTCACTTAGTGACATTACAAGGGCACCGCAAAAGCGGAGCATCCCCTTGCAAAATAAAATATTGTGGAGGGAAATGCATCATTTAGGCTATTCAAGTAATTAATTAGACCAAATATTCATCTTCTTTAAACCTCTTTGAATTAAAATATTAAAATATTATAATTAAACCTGTTCTTCTCTTAGTAACTCAAAAAATTTAGCCCGAAATTCATCTCGGACAGCTGCTTGTTTTGATTAAATTGGGATGAACTTAATATCCTGCTCGCTTCAATTTTACACTTTTACACCTTGGACATCCTTACAACTCCCCATTTTTTACCTTTTACAAGGCCTTAATCCTACAAAATATCAAGTTGTTGATTTGAAATGTTTACTTTCGCAAACAGGAAATGTTTATTTTCAAGTCGTACATAAAATTTCTATTTTAAGTGTTGTAATTAACGATATTTTAATAAATATTTAACAGAATTACATGAAAATGAATAGAGTTTGTCTTTTAACCATGCTTATAAAGTATACCGGTGTCATATAATATTTTGAACCCCGCGATATATTGAACCCGGGTTCAAAATATCGCTGCGATATATTGAACCCCCCCATAAAATGGTTCAATATTTTATGGCCGCGATATTTTCAACCCCCCTCTATTTTTCATTGGTATTGGAGAGGGGGTTCAAAATATTATGGCTGCGATATATTGAACCCCCTACCTTTTTCCAATTCCCATTGGATAGGGGGTTCAAAATATTACGGCCGCGATATTTTGAACCCTCCTCTATTTTTCATTGCTATTGGAGAGGGGGTTCAAAATATTATGGCTGTGATATATTGAACCCCCTATTTTTCTACAATTCCCATTGGAGAGGGGGTTCAAAATATTATGGCCGCGATATTTTGAACCCCCTACCTTTTTCCAATTCCTATTGGAAAGGGGGTTCAAAATATTATCATTATGGCCACGATATTTTGAACCCCCTACCTTTTTCCAATTCCCATTGGAGAGGGGGTTCAAAATATTATGGCTGTGATATATTGAACCCCCTCTATTTTTCATTGCGTTTTGAGAGGGGGTTCAAAATGTTATGGTCGGATATATTGAACCCCCCTCTATTTTTCATTGCTATTGGAGAGGGGGTTCAAAATATTATGGCTGCGATATATTGAACCCCCTACCTTTTTCCAATTCCCATTGGATAGGGGGTTCAAAATATTATGGCCGCGATATTTTGAACCCCCCTCTATTTTTCATTGGTATTGGAGAGGGGGGTCAAAATATTATGGCTGCGATACATTGAACCCCCTACCTTTTTCCAATTCCCATTGGATAGGGGGTTCAAAATATTACGGCCGGGATATTTTGAACCCTCCTCTATTTTTCATTGCTATTGGAGAGGGGGTTCAAAATATTATGGCTGTGATATATTGAACCCCTTATTTTTCTACAATTCCCATTGGAGAGGGGGTTCAAAATATTATGGCCGCGATATTTTGAACCCCCTACCTTTTTCCAATTCCTACTGGAGAGGGGGTTCAAATATTATCATTATGGCCACGATATTTTGAACCCCCTACCTTTTTCCAATTCCCATTGGAGAGGGGGTTCAAAATATTATGGCTGTGATATATTGAACCCCCTCTATTTTTCATTGCATTTGGAGAGGGGGTTCAAAATGTTATGGTCGGATATATTGAACCCCCTACCTTTTTCCAATTCCCATTGGAGAGGGGGTTCAAAATATTATGGCTGCGATATATTGAACCTCCTACCTTTTTCCAATTCCCATTGGATAGGGGGTTCAAAATATTATGGCCGCGATATTTTGAACCCCCCTCTATTTTTCATTGCTATTGGAGAGGGGGTTCAAAATATTATGGCCGCGATATATTGAACCCCCTACCCTGTTCCAATTCCCATTGGAGAGGGGGTTCAAAGTATTTTGGCCGCGATATTTTGAACCCCCCTCTATTTTTCATTGCTATTGGAGAGGGGGTTCAAAATATTACGGCCGCGATATATTGAACCCCCTCTATTTTTCATTGCTTTCGGTTCAATATATTGCAGCCATAATATTTTGAGCCCCCTCTCCAAAGGGAGTATTTGAACCCCTTCTCCAATAGCAATAAAAAATTGAGGGGGGTTTAAAATATCACAGCCATAATATTTTTAACCCCCTCTTAAAAGGAAATTGGAAACAGTAGGGGGTTCAATATATCGCAGCCATAATATCGCAGTCCAAATGCAGCGATATTTTGAACCCGGATTCATAATATCGCATAATATATTGAACCCGGGTTCAATATTTCGCGGTATCAAAATATTATATGACACCGGTACCAAGTTTGATAAACAAGCATGCAAGGGTTTTTCTTTAATTCTGCTTAAAAGGCTGAATTGGACATACATACATACACACACACACGCACAGCAGCAATGCTATATCCCCTTCGCCACAACTTGCGCAAGGGGATAATTAAATTTCAGCAACTTAGCCTACTTTTACTGAACAATGGCAATAGTTTGTCCCTGCACAGAAAGATTTTTTTCCTAAAAACAAATAATAAATTTGACGATAAATGCATGAAAACTTTTTTGTGCATGTGTTGATACTGCTAAATTTTTTAAGTCTTTTATATTTTAGTTGATATCGTTAATTAGTTACTAATTAGAAACCCTATCTACATCATCATGTATTGTAAATAAAAATATGTGCTTCAAATTATAAGCGAAAAAGGCTGACTAAAGCTTTTATCCTTATTACATGTATATTACGTGTGATTGAAGACATCACTTTAGAGATAAGCAAAACAATAGCCATCGTCGCAAACCACACTTTTGAGTTCACATGGTTTCCTCGGAGAGAATCTATGTGAATCACACATGGGTCACCGACGATGAACAATAGGATTTGAGAAAAATTATTATGAGATGAAATCAGATGATGCACATTTTAAAACCAGGTACTTCACTGCAGCACATTATACATGAAGGTGAACAGTCATTTATCATATTTTCAATCATCCTGCATATAATTCCATGTTTCTTAAAAGTTGAAAGAATCGCCAATAATCGGCTGCTAAGGGACATAACTTTGTAAAAGTGGACTAAACTAATTTTTTATTTTGATTGCCCATGCATTGAAGGAATAGTTTATTTTAAATCCAAAGAAATTTAATCACAGGTTGCCCAAATATTTAGGAACATTAATCATAGAAGGGTATCATGATAGCGTTGCTTTGGGTTAACCCTGGAAAACAACTTCAGTAAAGCGTGGATTTGGAAGTAACCTGCAACACTAAGTGGTGGTGTCACAAGAACCCTTGTCGAATTCGCTATGTCTATGGTCAAAGATAGACACATTTTGTGATGCAGAGATGTTTCCTAACATATAATCTCCTTTCTTTTGATACCAAACATATACCAAACAATCAATTATAAACATGCTTATCATGGTTATGCTGTTAAACATATTTTCAGGGACGTACAGATCTAGATACTACGCCCCCGATGTTTTGAAACCAAAAAAATGAAAGTGATTAGGTATACGCCAAATTGGCCAAATGGCTGTAGGCTTATTTCAAAATTCGTATAGTGTCACTTTTTGTGTTAAGTTTGATGCTATACAGTTCATGCAAACAACTGGCGAGCATTTACCTCATGAGAGAGCGTCTTTTGTGGTAAGACAGGGACGTATTCTATATAGTATAATGTCTCTGGGTAAGGTGACCCGACTTCGTTCAGGTTCCACACAGTATCCCTTTTGCGCATGCGTGATACAAACTGTGATACACTCAGGTGCTATGATTTATTTTACTTCAAATTTAATTTAAATGTAGTTTTTAACAGCGAGCCATTTGATTTGCAAAAAGGTCATAACAAATTATGCGGCCTACCCTTTTCAATTTGACCTATGTATGAGTGTGGGCATAAATCAACACAATATTTGATGTAATTATTCCGCTTAGTAATAATTAAGTACTGGCTACAAATGTCAGTACAGCAAAAACTGTGTTTTCATTGCAATAAAAAGGGTAAAAAAAATCCGCCCTAACTCAAAGGGATAAACACTGTCCTATCCTTTTCTTTTTATGCTTTAAGTATGTTTTTTTTCTGTAGATTTCAATTATATACTTCTTGATACAACCACATTTATACTATAGGAGTAAACTACCTGAATAAGTAACTGTAACATTTTTGCAAAAAATACATAAAGGGTAAAAATCTAATTTTGAAAAAAAATAATAATAATAATTGTTGAAATACCAATTTTACAAATGAGATGAGAGCATTTCAATGTATGACAAAAATGCAAAATGAATTATCATTATTTTAAAAGAAAGAAAGAAAGCCTTTGAAAAATAGAGCGGGAACGATTAAAATGACATTTGGCACATAAAAGTATTATAGGAAATAATAACTGACTTACTGCATACGATATACACATGTATATATATTACACAGGTCAACTGATGACAGTATTTAGCAATAATTACATAAATTATATTTTTTTTTATTTATGAAAAATATTATTTTTTGGACCCCTGGAAAATTCAAATTTATTCAATTTACATGGCAAAATTACCGGCCCCCAACACACATACACAAATTTTCAAAAACTTTCAAAAAGAATTCTGGATCCGCTTTTGCTAATAAACAGTGACTATTTACTCATGGACTTATTGACAATTAAAAATCGTCCATGAGTAAAAGACAGTAGTATTAATTGCACTTCAAATTCACAAAATTGTGACCAAATCTGATCTGTTTTATAATGTTAGTTTGTTCGACTGATGTACACCCGAACACTCAGAAAGATGTCTTACACAATGCAAGTCTGTGTCCTGTGGTGAACCTCGTCGCATCGCAAACCACGACCAAAAATGTCTGATCCTCTCCCATCTAGGAGAGAGGTATGCGGAATCCGGGCCGTGGCCTGAGACGAATGTGATAGAGGTAATCATGTCTCGGGTAGCAACATCGCCACCAACCCTGACCGCCATGTACTATTGCTTTAGTATAGTTTTAGGACTGTTCAATATTCAGTTCAAAAACCCACCCCAGTGCCACTTCCTCAATTCTTGATGACTTTTGACCCCAATGGAATGTGATTTATTCTTTTTAGCGTTCTTTTAAATACTTAAACTTATGCTTTGATTTGCTTCATATGTAATATAGACGTAACATACATTTAGTTTTTCAAAAATATAAACAAATCTAAAGTATCATAACGTAAAAAAAAAAATCTTTACGGCACACGTTCAGATCGATGTATCTATTATTCTTAAAAGTAGGCTACCAGGAAGAAAAAATAACATATTACTTATTATCAATTAATCAGGTCTTTTGGAACTTACCTTGGATAATTTCACAAAACATAAAATCCAAAGAAAGTATAACTTTCCATAGATGCTAAATTCCACAAATTTCGAAGACATTTTCACAGAACTACATTCATAATGGTAGTTTAAGTAGCGCTCTTAACGTTTTCAAAAGATTGTCACTTTCCAATTGTCCCAAAACATGCAAGAAGCGTGAAGGACAAATCTAGAGCATCTGTCGCCCCAAACACTGGACCATTTCTGTACAGGGGATTTTTACGCTGTTTGCATATTGTAATTATTATATTTTTTTATTCATCAAGATATTTATTCAGTTTCATTTTCGACCACTAAATACGTCACAAAAGAGCAATTTCGACACTTCTCAATGTTTTTTTTTATTTAAAAATTCCACGGTTCTTTGCTTTTACTATGTGACATAGTTTGCATTGTTAGGTAACACCCGGATAAATTCACCAAAGTAACTACGCAGTTTTAAATATGGGTATACACATGTACATACAAAATGATTTTAGTATGATGAAAAAACCCAGAATTGATCTGTCTTTCATTTTGATGGTAACTTCTGTTACAATTAAATTCAAGCGCGTGTTGATTAATGTGCAAAGCTTGCTCTCTCGTGATAATACACCTGAATTTATCAAAAATGTATGTTTGATTCAAAAAATGACGATTGAAGTAAACGTAAAGACAAAAAGCCCGAAACTTGATATTATCATCTCCGAATTCACAAAATGGAGTAGCTCTCTCTCTCTCTCTCTCTCTCTCTCTCTCTCTCTCTCTCTCTCTCTCTCTCTTCAGTATCTCGAATCACGAAACAATTCGAAATAATGACGTTCGATAAATCGAGAATAATACATACCCTTTTTCATATCACAGCCTGTATCAGCCCAAGACTCCAATATCAGCCCGAGGGCCGAAGGCCCGAGGGATGATATTGGTCGAGGGCTGATACAGGCTGTGCTCTGGAAAAAGGGTATTTATTATTATATTTATTACATACTTAGTAATAAATTATTTAAAAAGGCATCAACTTGAACAAATTGATTTTAAATATTATTTGAAAGTAGTTTGTACATGTATTAAATAAAAATATGAGATCTTATTGTTTTACCAACATGTCGCTACAGAACCGGAATATCTTCGTGTATTAAAATTAAATGCTCCAAAACTAAAGTTTTTAACTGCATTTAAAAATGTCAACTGCAAGAAATGTTTCATTTCGTCTGTAAACATGCAAAAATGCCGAAACGGAAAAAGGCAGAGATGTTCCGCAAGGTGTGTGATACGGATCCGTATCTATGGTGTTCCGATGGGGCCACTTCGACCTTCGCACTTTCGCCTTTATGTCGAGGTGCGAGAGTGCGAAGTTGCGAAGGCGAAAGTGCGAAGATGCGACGGCGAAGGAGCGAAAGTGCGAAGATGCGACGGCGAAGCTCGAATATGCGAAGGCGAGAGTGCGAAGTTGCGAAGGCGAAGTTGCGATACTACTAAGATGCGAAGGCGAGAGTGCGAAGGCGAAGTTGCGATACTACTATCGCTCCTTCGCCATCGCAACTTCGCACTCTCGCCTTCGCATCTTCGCGCTTTCGCCTTCGCCTTTTAATAATTGTGGAGCTCTCTATCGTTTAAAGACAACTCTAGCTGTATAAAAGGACATCTGAGGAAGGCGATGAACTTTTTAGAAATTATTGTCAACAGCCTGCGCAGATCCATAACTTTTTTTTCTAGGGGGGGGGGGGTGTCGATGGATAATTATATTTGTCGGGGTGGAGGGGGAGGTCCCGAGACATATTTTGGAGATTTTATTATAAATAATTAATAAAATTAAATTTTCCGGACCCTTTCTCCCCCTTTACTGCAAGTGTGAAGTTCTTAATATTGAATTTTCCGGGGCGCGGATCCCCCCCCCCCCCCCCTGGATCCATACATGAGCAAGGAGTGTCGCATAATGAAACATGGTTAGAACGTTACTGTGTTTGATCCACGGTAAACAGACAACTGGGGAGTGACAGGAGTGTATTTGTGGAAGTGCATTTGTATACATTATGGCGGACATTACATTTTAAGTGGAGTATATAATGATTAGGCATAGCCAGCAATGGTAAACATATATGTCTCATATACACATTAAAATATTTATAAACAATGGCCTAGCGCATGCGTACCAATAATATCATGGATTAATCGGAAAACCTTGACGAATACGGTGTCTGCATCAAATTCTATGTATTCGACCGAGACTTTCTGAATGCTTTCAAAAAAGGCGAAGGCGAAAGTGCGAAGGTGCGAAGGCGAGAGTGCGAAGTTGCGAAGGCGAAAGAGCGATGGTAGTATCGCTCCTTCGCCTTCGCACCTTTGCACTTTCGCCATCGCATCTTCGCGCTTCGCCGTTGCATCTTCGCACTTTCGCTCCTTCGCCGTCGCACTCTCGCATCTTCGACCTTAAGGCGAAAGTGCGAAGGTCGAAGTGGCCCCATCGGAACACCATACGTATCAGCCCTAGGGCTGATAACCTGTATCAGCCCCGGAGGCCGATATGAGTTGTGTGATGTCATCTGTTTCACATATGCCAAAAACCTGTATTTATTACTAAGTATGTAATAAGTTTTAGGATGACTATATTTGTATTATGGGCCCCTTTTCGTGAACATCGGGAAAACTTAAAGGACAAAGGACAAAGGTAGTTGGTATCACGAGCACATGCTAAATATATTACCATTATGCAAAATGATATAATGCTGAATACTTGTTATCCAGGTTGAGGTGTAGATCTTTGATTTTCTTGTCACGACAGAAAACAATAAAAAAAAATATCATTTTTTTACAAAATACTTTTATAAAATTAATAATATTAATAATAAATAATGTTAAAGTCAGACGAATCTCAGGCAGTGTGTTTCATTTGTTCTTATCACATAGATTAGAGACAGCAAACTAATTACATGTAATATGATAAATCAAATGTATAATAAATTTTAAAATCCGTTGTCTTATTTAAATATCATACTACATATTTTTCATGTTCTTATAAATACAAATATGCCTTATTTTTACATGTCACTAGTTTTTTTCTCTTCTCAAGCCTCTGAGCTCCAGCCAAAATACTAGTATTTAAGTGCCACGGACTGTTCATGCAACAGTTCATGTCAAACCTTGTTAAGATGTACCATAACAGCAAAAGAAACTCTAAGGTATGTATGAAACAACAGCCAACGTTCCCGATTGTAGACAAGATGATCGTGCTTTAGTTACAGATACCCGAACGACCCTTAGTCAGACAGTTTGACATATCAAGTGCGTGGTCCTTATCAAGTTACTCGTTTAGGTCCCAACTATACATTCCAGTTGCACAGAAACAATTCATAGCGATACTACATGTAGTAATTTAAACTTCCGAGAAACACGACACAGTGTTTGGGTTTATCCCTAAATGACTGTATCTGACAAGAAACTACAATTATCTAACACCTGTCATGATCCAGGTGATCGTATCAAGCACACATTTTCCTTCAAGAGCCGAAACGCCATTTCACAACATGCACTCAACTCGCAGATAGTGAAATCGAAGATTAAGAATTAAACACCAAATGACCCATTCCATACCAACCTAACATGATGTTACAATAACATTATTCAAAGTATGCCAGTTACATATAACGTCAACATAGTCATCTGAGTACAATATTTCTAAATCCAAAAAGTTAGAACAAGGAACATCCATAAGTTTGCCATCATCAACATCCAAACTTGGATTCTTCAAGAATGATTCGTATGAATGAGATAGAATGGAGACAGAACTTGGGAACCAGATAAAAATAAGTAACAGATTTAATGGCACGCCAAATTCTCAAGATGTGAGCACATGAAATGTGGAGATAACGAATAGTGTTTAAAATCAAAAGTCCAATTGAATGAAAAATACAAAATAGGAGCTCAGAAAACACAGACCTTTAAAGGAATTAAAGGTAGGATCAGGTGCCATGGAGGAATGAGCATCCCTTGTTGGCCGGTCACATCGGCCTTGTGCTCTTTGTCGTAATCGGGAAAACGGGAAAATACGTAGACAGTAAAAACGTTTAACTATGTTTTGCTATTGCAATCGGTTACTTTCAGTGCTTATTATAGTTAACACTTCTGAAACATACCGGGTATATGTCTGCTTTAACTAACGTCGTTAACTATAATAGTAAACTTTCCGTAAAGTATAGTTTACAACCTATAAACCTATTTTATCGACTTTGAAACTATCTTTAGCTCACTTTGCTATTTTGGCGTCCTATATTTATCATTTAAACTGTTTTAAATCGCAAATTGTTCTTTCAGTGATGGCTTATGTTAACACTTCTGAATATGGTACGCTAAATTCACAAAAATTAGCTTAAAATAGTTTCACAGTTAATAAACTAGGGTAATTGACTGTAAACTACATGTATAGTTTACGAACCGTTAACTATAATTAACGATTCGTTACCTATTATTTCCATTTGTAAATATCTATAAACCATAATTAACGCGATAACTTACATGTTTCAGATATGGCATGCCATATTCACAAAAATGAGTTAAATATAGTTCACAGTTAATAAACTAGGTTTATCGGTTGTACAATTACAAAACATCGTTTATTTTTATAAATATAGTTTCACGATTTGTGAATCTATGATTAACAACTTTAAACTATACTGTAACTAACTATTGTTAATTATTATGATAGTTTATTGATGTGGATCTATATTTATCAACAAAGGCAATTTTTAAAGTTTATTTACATACAGATAAACTTATAATTGCATTCGTAAACTATTATTTACATCCATTAACCCTTTCAACGCCAAAGCGACAGAAATGTCGTTACCTGTCGTTATGCCAAAGCAACGTAAATGTCGGTTTTTTTATACTTATCTAGAATTTATCTGAAAAAGTATATAAACGTGTGGAAAAGTTCCAAAGAAAGAAATGGTAAATAATAGGTTTGTGTTATATTATAAATTTTATGTATGATATAGCTTAAATTGACGTCATTTTACCCTGAGTTGAAGTCAAAATATGACGTCATGTTATTGCGCTAACAATTCTCGGTGGCAAGCAATTCTGACACTGGGTCAGACGTTGACGCATCCGACGAAGACGTTTCCGACTTGGAAAGCGAAGAAGCTGGGTTTTTTCAGAGGTCCATGGTTTAGCGTAGTTGACCGCCAGACATTCCAGATGCCGGAGCCAGATTTTACAGAAAATGCCGGGCCCGTCAACTTTAGTCCTGGTATGGCAATTCTGGATTATTTTCTTAAATTCTCGCATACCGATGATGATAAGGATATAGGCCTAATAGATATTTTAGTAAGAGAGACCAATTGTTATGCGGACTAGAAAATCGCCCCAAAAAAGCAGACCTCCAGGAATATTGGGTCCACATTTCGTTTTCGCCATTGGGTTCCGGTGACTATTGACGAATTGCTTGCATTTATTACGGGCCGCCGGAAGGCGGTCCGTTATTTGATACACATTTAAATATTGTTACTGCGTTTCTGCGGGATAGTTCTTTTTAATAGAATTAATACTATGCATATTTTTTATGAATTAAAAGTAAATTTGCATATAGAAATATGTGATGTACCTTTTAAAAAATATCACATAATTTTTGTTTTACTCGTGAGTTTTTACATTCTTTTCAAAACAATGCATCGGGATCGGTATGCGGTACATACTAAAGACCTAAAATACTAAAGACCTGAATGTCATTAAATTTTTTATAAATGATATATTTGAATTTCTGTGTGCCGTGTCAAATAAAATGACTTTGTGTGTGTATTTATTATATTTCCATGTAAAATGTGGTAGAAAATATCATGAAATGACATCAATTTCAATTATTTACGCAAAAATATGACAGAAATGAAAATTTGAATTGACTGGAAAATTTAAACTAATCAATTTCTATTTTATCATGTGGTCTCTTAAATTCATATAAACTAATGCATTAAGTTTTCATTCAATACAATGCAACAAAAAAAAACCAACAAATTGGTTTGAAATACATAATCTCCAAGAGAAAAATGATGAGTTGAACTTTGAATTGTACAAATCAATGTGTTTTCCATTACTTCATACTATGGCAATGATCAAACAATTACCGTTAGAAATGCTTACAGTAACGAACTCGATTCTTTGTGATAATAGTAAAAAGTTAAACTTCAAAACAAGTTGCTGAAATTATATTAAAATTTACCATACAAATTAGTACAACCAAATTTTATTTTCTATTTTGTGGTGTGTTTTAATGTAAACAACCAATGATTCATACAACAATTATATTTTTTGCGGCCCATTTGACGCTTGCGTCAAGATGATTTCTTGTTGGAATAGTGTTGAGCATGGGACTTGTAAACAAGAGGCCCATGGGCCACATCGCTCACCTGAGGAACAATAGGTATGATAAAATCAGCTCAATGGAGTCATGATACAAACTATCTGGACAATGTACAATAATACATGTAGATCCTGTATAAATAAAATCCATTTTCCCCTGGATATTCTTATGTTTATAATCATTAGTCCCTTTTCTAACAGGATGATTTTATAGTCATATCATATGTTGAGTATTGCAGTTCTTAAAAAGATCCCTAACAATAGTTTATATATGGGATATAAACGTACATCAAACTCTGAACCTTCTCGTGAGGCCAAAGAATTGTCCTGGGACCAAAGTCATAACAATTATAAAGAATGGCTGATTAGTTTCTGAGAAGATTTTTAAAGATTTACCCTATATATTCCTTTGCTAAACTTTGACCCCCCCCCCCCATTGTGGCCCCACCCTACCCCTGGGGATCATTATTTTCACAACTTTGAATCTACACTAACTGAGGATGCTTTCACACTAGTTTCAGCTTTCCTGGCTGATTAGTTTATGAGAAGAAGATTTTTAAAGATTTACTCTGTTTATTCCTATGTAAAACATCGACCTCCCATTGTGGCCCAAACCTACCCCCAGGGGTCATGTTTTCACAAATTTGAATTTACACTACCTGAGGATGCTTCCACACAAGTTTCAGCTTTGCCGGCGGATTAGTTTCTGAGAAGAAGATTTTTAAAGATTTACTGTATATACTCCTATGTTAAACTTTGATCCCCCATTGTGGCCCCACCATACCCCCGGGGGTCATGATTTTCACAACTTTGAAATTTACACTACCTGAGGATGCATCCACACAAGTTCAGCTTTCCTGGCTGATTAGTTTCTGAGAAGAAGATTTTTAAAGATTTACTGTATATATTCCTTTGTAAAACTTTGATCCCCCATTGTGGCCCCACCCTACCCCCGGGGCAATGATTTTCACAACTTTGAATCTAAACTACCTGAGGATGCTTCCACACAAGTCTCAGCTTTCCTGGCCGATTAGTTTCTGAGAACAGATTTTTAAAGATTTACTTTTTATATTCATATGTTAAACTTCGACCCCCATTGTGGCCCCACCCTACCCCCGGGGGTCATTATTTTCACAACTTTGAATCTACACTACCTGAGGATGCTGCCACACAAGTTTCAACTTTCCTGGCCGATTAGTTTCTGAGAAGAAGATTTTTAAAGATTTACTCTATATATTCATTTGTTACACTTCGACCCCCATTGTGGCCCCACCCTCAGGTGAGCTAAAAAGTTTAAGTTTACAATTCAATAAGTTGGTTTCTGGAAGAACAGACTTTGAAAATTTTCGTAATAAATATTGACAATTTTTTTACTTTTTTAATCTTTAGCTTTAAAGATCTGTGTACAAACATTGAATTGTGAGCAAATCTCTGTATCTTGCTTATAATTCGAAGCTTAACACTCAAATATGGTTAGTAAATAGAAATTGTAAACAATTAAACACAAGAAACATGCACTACATGTATAACAAATAAAGAACACAATTTATTTTTTCGAAATGAATCATATATATATACATGTATATACCTACATATTTCGTCAGCGATATCAAACTCTATTTAAACTGAATAAACTTCAGAAAATGCCGAGCATCTCAACAAAACCTATTGCAGTAATCTACCATTACGCAAAAGATAATGCCGAATTACCGATAGAATGAATTGTATTTCAGTATCCCTACATCAGATTTTGCTTAATTTGTGCAGGTATAAACAGTTAATTGTTTGATTTACCGAAGTCTTTGTTTGATTTGATACGTAAAAATCACGAAATACAGACGATAGTTCCCAAGTTACAAAGCATAAATAATGAAAACGAAACGAAAATCAGAACAAGCTAACACCAACGTCATGTGTGAAAACTGTCAACGCATAGAAATATTTAGCCTTAATTTACTTCACAAAATCGGCACCAATATATTTTGCATGTTTCAACAATTTCCCTTCGTACGTGAACGGTTGCATAGCAAGCAAATTCATCATAGTCAGATCGACCCTTTTTCGTATAATGTCATGGCTGCTTTAAACAAAGAACCTCGTTTTAGAAGTATGGAATACGAGTTTTGGTAAAATGGGTATGCAAACCCGGGCCGTGGCAAAATAAAAGCCGGGGCAGATCGGCAATCGTCAATTCCAAATACGCATTATTTTGCAGCAATATTTACAGCGAATACAAATATACTGGTCCATCAAATATCCCGAAATTTTAATGAGATTGGCGGATTAATACCTGCCAATCTTTTGTTTTGCTCAGGCCACGTCTTGCCTACCCATTTTACCGTATGCCGAGCCCGAAGCTATTAAACTGATTGAAACACGCCTTTCCTTTATTATTATTTTCGTAATAACTCAGATTTGAAACAGAATTAGCACTTAATTTTTGCAATTTATATTTTCCTTCCCATAAGGATAATTGATGCTAAACTACGTTGAATTGAACTCGGTAGTTCTTGAGAAGAAGATTTTTAAACATGCACCCCCCTTTTTCTACAGTTTCAAGGTTTTCTCCGCTTTGAATACAGATCTGACTTTTATTTCTGCAATTTATATTCGCCCTCCCATAAGGATGCTTTGTGCCAAATTTGGTTGAAATTGGATAAGCGGTTTTAGAGAAGAAGTTCAAAATGTAAAAAGTTTACAGACGGACAGACGGACGACGGACAAAATGTGATCAGAATAGCTCACTTGAGCTTTCAGCTCAGGTGAGCTAAAAAGCCGACATTTGAGTCGTACTGGGAATCGAACCCCCGTGCGTGGTTTTTTGAAACGCCAAACTTTTGCAAAATTATATCAAGGAATCGTTTCCAGGCCATCCTGCAGTTTCTTCATTGCAGTGACAATTTAGATGTTTCAGAGCCCGGGGAAAAGGGATATGATCCCCTACACAAGATATCACGTGCCTGTCATCAACATTTGGTAAATAAAGAAACTCAGATCACACAATCAGTAAATTGATTACGTATTAGAATATTGAATGTAATGCTAAATTCAGCGTAAAATCAATAATAACCATTAATTATTATTATTTATTAATTATTTTTTTCGGTGAGGGTATTTTTATGCGTATACATTACAAGCACTATACTGTAAATACATTTGCAATTACATATATATGTTTACATTAACAAATTATTTAGCGCACTTCAGATGTCGCAATATTTAAGTCGCAATAATTACATACAGATATTCTTTATGATATTCGAAGTAAATATAAAACAAAATTCATATTTATTTTCAAATTATTGAATAATTTAAACAAGATTTGACCACCTCCCCCGATCTGACAACCACTTTCACTCGAATATTACATTTCTTCTATATGTCATTAAAATCCCCCTCTTTAAAAATACGAGAAAATATCAAAGGTTTCCTGTGTAAAAAATATTGATCAGTATTTTTAGTAACACATATATGAGCAGGTGGAATGTTTTACAACTGTCATAATTACGCAGGACAGTTAAGGCAACATTTTGCTTTTAAACAGCAGTAAAAGGAGGTCGTTTTGCTTTTGTTTATTAATTTCTGCATAATGAATAGTTCAACACTATTTTGGGTGTTTTTGTAAAGATATGGGTCACCTTAACTTGACCATGTCTAAATTTGACGGTCACGTGACTTTTTAGGGTCACGTGGGCTTCTTTTAGACAAAGAACGTCAATGCTAAATTGAAACAAAAAGTTCAAGTGCAAGGCAAAGAAAGTTTAGAGTAAGTAATATGGCAACATATTCAAAATTATCCATACATCACAGAAATCAATGCTCATTCAGTTGTAAAATTTACTTGTTATGAAAATATCTTAAAAAACTGGCTACTTGTTCCTAAAATAGTGCATTTATGTATATTTGGATTAAAATAACAAAGTAAACCTTCATCTCTCAACAAATGAGCATCAGTTTTCATAAAGAACTCGTAAAGGGGAAGAAAATCATATGAAGTTTAGAAATATTCATTGCCGTCTTGCACTTGGACTTTTGCATTTTATTTCTCAATCTGGAAGGTCTCTCAAATCAATACACATTTCAAACGCACAAGTAATCCCA
This sequence comes from Magallana angulata, assembly GCF_025612915.1. NCBI lineage: Eukaryota > Metazoa > Mollusca > Bivalvia > Ostreida > Ostreidae > Magallana > Magallana angulata. Next base: position 24,852,421 of record NC_069120.1, on the reverse strand, counting down.
AAAGGGGAGGTAACTCTTTGAGCGATAACTCTTCTGATATTGGCGCGATGTCATTTTATCACCTAATCCGAATTAATTTTAAGAAATGTTTCAACATTACATTATGTAAATGGTTATTTAAACATGGTGTTTATGTTTCATTTATTCTAAAAGAGACAAGAAGGTTACGACGAATCACCCGCATTTCCTCTGTCGCATCATGGATGTAAACAAAAAACCGCTGTGTATCAGTTTTCTTGGTTAACCACATTTGCGGAGTTAATGAGTTCTTAATATTTTCTAGGAATTTGAGAAAACTATATAAGAGCTCACTGTACACAATTATCTAAATTGGCATCATGATATCAGAGTATATATACGTCCCGGATAATATATATTAAAAAATAAGATATGGTTTTTTTTTCACAATGATTAAATGCCAAATGAATGCATATGCTGCCTTTGCCCAATGACTGCATATTCTATAGCACTGCTTGGGTCTGTAAATATTATTTTGGGGAGGGGGGTTCAAAGGTGTAACTTTATTCAGTTTGCCAGGGGCCAGGTACCATGGTGTTTTACTATATAAATTGTGAATTAAATTCAAATTTTCCACGGGGACTAAAAATGTAGATCTGCCCATGTACATGTATGTAGCCTTTTCTCATCCCCCATATTATAAAACAAATCAACAGTATTCACCTTTGTGTTACACATGTTACACTTTTAATTTTAACAACAATTAAAATTTACTTTTATTTTTATTCAAGACATGCAGAACGATTAAGGGGGGGGGGTTAGCATATCTATTCATTAACAAAATAAATTTTAATTGCTAATTTCTCATTACTGAGAAAGAAAAGAGGTTGTGTAAATCCTGCGACAAGGGCGATCAAATACATTTTGGTAGGTATATCAATATATAGAATTTAAATAAGTCTGAATTCTCCTATATCAGAGACTCTCTCTCCCACCCATTTACATCCTAAATACATGCAGCATATAGAAATTTAATATATTAACTTAAGTAAATGTCTCCTTTCACTTCTCAAACAAAATTATGTAATCAATACAAAAACAATTATATTTGGTTCATTAGTTTTATTGATTCAAGAAGATAAAATACATTTCTTAATAAAAAATTCTGTGACATCATTTAAACCTGACATATGCATGCAAACTCAAAATTGCAATTTATTTATATGATGTCAATGTGTTTATTGTATGGCTTCTTCGTTCTGCTCCTCTCCCCTCTTCAAAAACACAGTCTTCCTGTTCTTAAAGTTCAGGTTTTTCTTATCATTTCATCTTTTATATGACCCCAGTATAAGTGTGCAGGTAAATTGTCACCAATAAGAACATCATTTATGTACCAGTAAATCCCAAAACAAAGCAGGTACCAGCTAAAATGAAAATTATACATATTTCAGTAAGTTTAACTTGTAATCATGCAAAATGGCGGAAAGACTGAAATGGAGTATTTTCTACAATTTGTTAGACAATAAATGGAATTGTTTATCTTGATAAACATTTCATTATGTTTTGATGTGCATTTAAATTTTGGACAAAAATTTAAATACAGCTTTGAAATATCTTATCAGTTTGATCGATTTGAAATTATTAGCATCCTTACCCCTGATATGTGCATGATAGTTTAATTGCACCTCTTTATTTTACCCAGCATGACCTTAAAAGTGCACTTTTCTCTCTCTCTCTCTCTCTCTCTCTCTCTCTCTCTCTCTCTCTCTTAACTGATTTTATACAAGATTGATATTATAATGCTGGTGCGGTCAATGTGAAAACATTCCAATGTATTGTTAATATGTTGATGAGCAATTTGTAAACATGAACTATTCAAAATTGTAAATTTATAAATGAAATAGGTTTCTATCAATCATATTAAAACATGAAACCATACAAACATGGAAATGCTTTTTCTAATTGAATTGTTTCATAGAATGATCAGATTTTTCATTATTTCAATGATAAATGATTGTGCATGTATACATGTATGTTATTTACTTACATTTTCTTCAAGCCTTTTTTTTCTCAAATAAGTGTGACACTTTTCAAATTACTCTGCAAAAAACAAAAAAATTATTATGGGAATTAAGTCATACAATTTAATTTACATGCACATAAGAACATGTCAACAATAATTTGAACATTTTTGTGAAAGGTCTACATATATTTTGCATGGATGGGTAAAATGACCTACACTTCAAATATTATTTGAAAGTTACACATACACATTCTACACAAACAATTCCATATATAGTATCATATGACCATGAATGTAGATTCCTCATTTTGAGAAAATCAGATGGAGACATGCAGTCATTTATTTATTATTATTTGGGGTTTTTTTTATTACCAATAATACAGCATCATACATATGTAAGTATGAACCCAGGTGACAAGATTTCAAACAGTGTTATGATACATAGTAATATACTGAGTTCTAAATACTAACTAGTAATAATTAAGAATTAATGTGCATAAACATCTTATATCAACTGGATGAATGTGCAAAAAATATAAATGAACTGTCTTGGAAGAATATTGAACACAGTTGAAAGGTGTTATTGATCAGCTGTTCATCAATTTCCAGAAAATGAAATCAGCATCTTTTAGCCTGTACTGTAACGTTACCGATTTTCAGAAAATCAAATCAGGCCTAAAAAAAAAATAGGTTTGTTTCCGCTTTCAGGCTGAAAAAAATTAGGGTCGGTAGGTCGGCTTTTTTTTTTTTTTTTAATCTTTTTTTTTTCCTCTCCATCTGTTCAGTTGTGGTTATTAAACCATTTATCTATTAAACTGGGTAAGATAAAAAACAACCAAGTATTTGTTGTCATTTTTTAAATGATCTGATGAACTTTTTCCTTGGCTGCCGGCTGATGGGAACATTTCTCGAGCTCAACTGGCACGACATGTGCTGCCATTTGTAAATAACAAACATCTACACAACACTGATGACATAGGTTTTATAAATTTTTAAATCGGATAAAAACGAAATTTTAACAAAAAACGGATAAAAACGGAAATTTACGAAAAAACTCAAAAAAAAAATTTGGGTCGGCGGGTTTAAGTTAGGGTCGGTCGGGAAAGCGGAAACAAACCTATTTTTTTTTTAGGCCTCAGCTGTTTTCACAGTCTTTGTGCTGTAGTGGTATTGTTTACTTACAAATTGAAAAAAAAACTAACAGTTGTGTAAAGCTAAATATTGTCAGTACAAGTACTATGAACTGATTCGTGTCGATTGGTGAAAATGATCAACAATTTAACGGACTGGCAATAAATTTAAAGCTACATGTAGCCTACTTTGTATAGGCCTAAATGTAAACAATGCAGTCTCTCCTCATGTTTTGAACGAAACAACAAATTAAGTCGATCAGAAATGCATCAACAGTATAGAATCACTATAAAATAGTTATTAAGCTATCTGGTACATTACAAATCAGTGTATATCTATTCTACATACCTGATAAATCATCAAAAAATCGCCATCATCGGGAATACCAGCTACACGTGTTTACATCGTCTGACGAGCGCTTTTGGGACGCAGATTCACACCCATACGACAGATGCGGTATGGAAATTCTTCGTATATTCTGATTGTTGTAAACTTATCAAAACACACATGAATGATTCGTAGTTATATTTTTCTATTGCAGTATTAAATCAGCCGTATTTTTTGCTTAAACTGCTGTTTTCGGTATATTTTCTATATATGGAAATACAGAGGCGGGGCTTATATTATGACGTCATAACTCATTATCCCTTCATTAGCATTTCAAAAGGATGTGTAGCCTTATCTATCCTGCGTAGATATAATCGAAAAATTTTTGTTGTACATGTAAAAAAAAAAATGACTTCATAATGGGTGACATCAGAGTTATGGGTATATGATTATTTTTTTTTTAAGGGATTTGAAAATTTCCACATATTCACATATCAGAGTATAAGCATAGCGCATGAACAAAAGTATACTGGTATAGTTGCACTGGATACATATACATTTAAAGATTTATTTGATTAATACGTTCAATATTAATTTAACACGATAATTACTTTTAAGTTGGATTATCAAAATGGAACACAATTATCTCATTTATTTTTATTAATTCGTCATTTAAAATCTAAATATTTAAAGCAATTACACACGTGCATGATCATATCTACACATACACTGTACAAGTTGGGAAATTGTGGCAACGCACTTTGAAAAAAATACGCAATTTGAAAAAAATTAAGTGCGTTAAATTTGGGACCAAATCAACGCACTTTGATAAAATTTTTCAAAGAAGGTTAAATCTAAGACTGGGTTAACGCACTTTGAATTGTTTTTTCAAAGTGCGTTATGAAGGTACATCAACATTTTTTTCTTATTGAGACACTTAATGCTCTTTGAAAAAAAATATATATAAATTACTGATGTTCTAAAAGATCATATTGTTTTTGATAAACATAATTAACGTATCCTTTTTTCACATCTTGTTTGTTTATAAGCACATGCAATTGGCGCCAGTTGAAATATGTTATACAGTGATCTCCATTATCAATATATACGTATAAATCATTTTCGTTTTTGGCATTTTATACGTATAAATCATTTTCGTTTTTGGCATAGCCCTATGTACCAAATAAGAAGAAAATTTACTGCATACACAAAACATAGGTAATCACTGATTACAAAGCTCACCGAGACGAGGCATCACCTTTTTGAGGCATCACATTTATGAGACCACCTTTATCATATTATATGAAAATTATACTTTGTAATCTTGGATATTCATGGATACTGTTCTGACACAATATCGTATATCATTTGTTAAAAAATTGTATGATAATCATATCATCGTTTCATACTGTATTATAAGATACAATGTTTATCAATACAATAATATACAATACAATATTGCATCATATCGTATATCATCTGTTAAAAAATTGTATGATAATCATATCATCATTTCATACTGTATTATAAGATACAATGTTTATCAATACAATAATATACAATACAATATTGCATCCTATCAAACTTACAACACTATGATAAAGTATTGTATAATATGTTACACTATTGTTTAATATGGTACAATATAATATCACATGTTATATTGTAAAAACTTTTATGATACGATATGATATTGTATCAATTTTTTTTTTATATTTAATGATATGATATTGTATCATGATATTGTTATGTATAGTAGTGTATATTATGATACAATATTGTAAAATATGATATTGTATCATTTATTTATTATATTATCATATGATACTGTTACATATGATATTGCAATATATAATATTGTATCGTATGATACAATAGTGTATATTATATCATATTGTATCATACGATATTATAGTTTACTCAACTATGCAAGAAATAGTACTATTATCTATTAAACAAGTGACCTATTCAAAAAAACTGAACGTTATCCAGCATCCGAAACCTATGACTTAGATTCAGCATTCAAGCCTGTCAGGTTCATCTGTATCATAAGACGCACCATCCATACAAGTTTGGTGAAGTTAGGACCAGTAGTAACTAAGATATCATCATCAGATGGCACCTGCAACAAGAACTTTAACCATCTCTAAAAACCTTAACCTCCTCCAGCATCCGAAACCTACAGCTCAGATTCAGCATTCAAGCCTGTCTGGTGCATTAGTATCATAAGACACACCATCCATGCAAGTTTGGTGAAGTTAGGACCAACAGTTACTTCGATATTGCTATCAAAGGGCACCTGCAACAAAAACTTTAACCTGCTCCAAAAACCTTAACCTCCTCCAGCATCTGAAATTTAGGACCCAGATTCAGCATCCAAGTCTTTCAAGTCCATAAGTAGGTCCAGATGCATCATCCATGCAAGTTTGGTGAAGATAGGACAAGTTATAACTTAGATACAGGACCTGCAACAGAAACTTTAACCAGGTCCGGACGCTGACACCGACGCCGACGCCGGGGGTATAGCATAAGCTCCCCTTGACTTCGTCTCGGTGAGCTAAAAAGGAAAAGGCAGTTGTCAAGCGATGCAGTTTATGGATAATTTAAATCTTCCGAGACCACACCAATATAATTTCTTGTTCGTCGGGCGTCCAATGAAAAATGTACAAGTGGGCGAGCGATTAAATAAGAAAAATTGTTTTCTTATTGTCGGCATAATTTTTATGCAGCACATAAATAAATTTGTGTGGACGGTCATATTTTATCTACTTGTTTCTTATTTATATATTAAAATTATTCAAAATACAAAAAATAGAGCGATAATAGAACAGAAAACAGCGCAGAATTTACTGGATGCGAGAAATTAAAAATATAGTGTATTACTATGTTTTTATAAAATACGAGCGCACGGGGTCATACGGACAAGAACGTATCTTGGTGTGGCCCGAGTTGTTCTTTACATGTAAAACTACATAAGATTATGACAAAAGAAAAAAATTATAATCAAGAAACTATTTAAACTTTGACAAGACCTTTGGAAATCAAAACTATGTGAAAACGAGAGAAAAAAAAGTATTCTCATTTCCTTTTTTATTAGATCTAAATGCTTAAACCCAGCGATATGTTAATTATTCCAACTCATCAAAAAACTTCTTGAATTCTACACTGCATACACATACTTCGTACACGCACGATGCATTACGAAAAAAAAAAAAAATAAACACGTCTTATGTTTTGGATATTTGTCGGAAAATAACATCAGTGCCAACGAGAGATATCTAGAACTTGTTTATCAAGCGTTGTAAAATAAGTAGGTTACTGTTCAGTTTCAAAATAGAAACTGCGTTAACTTTATTTTTATTTGCAGTAGTTGCCCTTTGAAATAACTTTTTTAAATCAGAGTAGTTGCCCTTTGAAATGACCTCTTTTTGTAATAAAATGGCTGAATGGCAATGTCGAGATTTGCTCAAACATCTACGGAGGAGAGAGAGAAACCGTTAAAAATTAGATAGCAACGAAACACTGAAAGTGAACAAGGGCGCATGCAGTGAAGATTTTTTTATGAAAAGGTGAAAGGTGAGAATGAAAACTTTGACGAGGTTTTTTGCATAAAATATTGGATGAGACGCAAAGCCACATTCCATTGATTGATTTAACTGTTACATAACAATATTTACATCCACCAAATATTATTCCCTCTATATATTACGGAAATGGTTGTAATTAATAGCTGCGTAGAAACTAAAACAAGACTGAATTCTTCGCGACCCGTTTATCGATTGGTCGAAACCTTCAACCTAAAAAAAATTTCTCTCACCAGAGGTCGTGATACACGAGCTTCGCGAAGCTTATGTAGCACGACCTGTGGTGAAAGAATGAATATTATACAAATATTGACCGGAGCTGAGGGCAACATTGATTATATTAGCCCCTGAGGGACGAAATATTGCTCGACGGAGTGTGTGCGATCTTCAAATTGATATAGTTTGTGCATCTTCGCTAGCGAAGATGTAGTTTGTGTCAATCTGTACATGTGTTTGTGTGTACAAGAAACAAAACGTTAAGATTTGTTCTTTATTTAGCATGAATTTGATCCTTAAATACTTAATGTAAATTCATACTCGTAAAGTTCTCTGATGAAAGTTAAAAAACTGAACTGAATTAACTTAATGGACTTAGATTTCATCAATTTTAAGAAAAAATATACATGTCATCACACAGATGTCAGATATATGATACATATACTAAAGCACATTTAAGCATCACAAACGGCATATTTTTGTCAAAAGTAAAAATTTGGTAGGCAGAAACTAGTTTATTTTATTTAATATAATTGTCAAATGTGTCAGAAAACTAAAACTACAAGCACATTTTAAAATTAATTGTTGGGATAAGAAATGTATAGCATTTAAACATACAACTATATATAAGAGAAAGGTACGAAAAAGGGTTATTTCCCCTTAGCATACATAAAATGTATTAAAAATTGGAAATTTAGGATAAAATTAAGCTGCGAAAATATCTTGAAATTAACAATATTTCTAATGATTTCCATGCGATTATAATCATATAACATATAAAACTATCTTGCACAAATTTTAAAGAATTCAAAAGAAATGAAAGTCATAACTGAACTCAGGGTCTTTGAGAGGGTTCTCCACTATCGAAAAATCCTTCGATTCCGAGTACACGGTTTTGAAAAATATACATGTACTTTACAAAACTCCCATGTGTTTATATGCATACACGTGTTTATGTACACGTATTTGAAGGCAACCTGAGTGAAGCTATATAAATGAAGCAGGAGAAACCGAAATTCATATGGGAAGAATGCAGGACGCTATGCAATGGTGCATAGGAAAAATGAAGGAATCACAGAGGCCCCACCGAATAGCACAAAACTGCATCTAATGTAAATTCAAGGTTTAAAAATGGTTGCTGCTTGTAAGACTATGCAAACAAAACTTGTTCCCGGTGTAACGAAGAATATTGACCCGGGTTGAAAATTGACCCGGGGGTCATTTTTTAACGTTGAATATTGACCCGGGGGTCATTTTTCAACGTTGAAAATTGAGACCAAAATCGTGAAATCTATACCCGGGGTCATTTTTCAACGGTATGAGAAAGATTTTTCTAAACTCTGATGACCTCGACCCGTTGAAAATTGATCCTGTTGAGAATTGACCCAAACCTCAGAGTTTTGATCTGAACTGGAACTTACTCTACACGGTTTAAATGTACAATCATGCACATATTTGAAAATTTCAGTTTTAAAATGTACATACTGTCCGATACATATGCGGACGTGGCTAATTTCGTTTAGGCTGATATGTCCAATTAATCATTTAGTTTTTAGATTTAAAAAATGATTTCCATTTAATATTACAATACTATGTATAAAAGCTAAGAAGATGACCGTTTGCTTCGGAATGGAGCAGGCGAGTAGGGCTAAAATACTTTTTGACATAGATGACATGTTTTTCATTCCCTCATGTGACAGAATTTAAAGTTTAAACTTGTCACAATCTCTGATAAATATATCTAACACACATATTGCCCGTTATCGTCACTTTTAAGGCAATTCAACAGAGCTCTATTCGACAGGCACCTGACGTTGTATATTTTTCTAATAATTGAAAATATATAACCTCTATACTGCTTTATTGGGTAAAGGGTATCTATATTTATATAAAGACAAAAGGATATAATGTCAGATACCTATGCTTAATTAATTTGAAGAAGTCAGAATATTTCACTGACAAAATAATAAATGATTGGTTGTCATATTTTTTATCCGTTTTCATATATACTTGGTTTTTTTTATACGTATAAATACAGCATATACATATTTACATGTACACATGTTTTTAATTTTGTACGACTTAAAAATAATTTTTCATAAACTTGTCTGATTAACTTTATTGAAGCACCATCCAATTTTCTGCATATACAGTCATGGTTCTTCTTAAAAACGCAATTTATTTCTATTATTTTGAGTTTTCAATTCTATTATTTACCTGTAAATTAGAAACACAGGCAACTGACTTAATATATTTTCTCAAAATTAAAATCATATACCCTCTACAGCAAAAATGTTATCAATTAAAAAAGTAGGTTTGCATCTAAATATACAGTCGGAGGATTGTTGATCTAATTATATTAATGGTATATACATGAAAAGGTATGCGAAAAGTATACAACTGATAGATATGTTGTTTGGAGCAGCTGTATCAAGGGAAAATCCGAATTGCTTAAACATGTACAGATTGAAGCAACCAGGACAGTGACAGGGATCAGAGTTAATTCTTCTAAAATAATTTTATATAGTGAGCTCAATTTGGAAACCTCGAAATCTCGAAGGGATAACAATAAACTAATTATATTCTACAAGAATATAAATGGTTTAGCACCACAAGATATGTTAGATTGAATTCAATCATATGTTCCTACTGAACATGCATATAATCATAGATCGAATTAGCTTTTTTACTATCTACCACTTTATACTTATTACAATGGCTTTGCTCCGTCTACATGTAAATTATGGAATAATCTTCATGCAGAAAAGAAAATTTCATCAACTCTATCGTTCTTTTTTAAGTCAAAACTTAAAAAACAAAATATACTTAGAGCTTACAAACCTTTCAGTTAAGACAATAGGAAATATTATTTTACGTCAATTACGGAATAAAGCTAGTAAAGCTTACTTATTTAAGGATTTTTTTTATCTGATGTGAGTCGATGTTTATACTGTGGGTCTGAATCTGAAGGAAATGTGATTTTTCCCCTGGATATCCAAGATACACTCAACAAAGAGACGAACTTTTTAAACAAGTTATTGACATTAGTGTACCATTTTATATGAACTATATACTTTATGGTAGTTCTGATTTTTCATATAGATAAAATTGTAAAATTGTTTTCCATATGTTAGATCTCCAAAGCGTTTTTGATTCTCTTAAGGTACACTGTTTAAACCTATTTAAGTATTATACCTGTATATTTACTTAATATACAGTTCCCTTTTATTTGCTGTTCTTTTTAAACGGGCTGGATCATGAAAATCTCATTCTTATGTTTGTATCTCTGCAGGTATAAATGAAGGTGATATGTTTGTTAATATAGGTGTGAGTGAACATGTCTACCAACAATATGTCTTACAATCATATATGATAAATATTCAGATAATTATTTAATATTCAAGTACCTCATGTCTTATATACACATAATATACACATTTAACACGTTTTAATTGGCTGTGATAGGAAGGTCAATCATCTACACCAACGCTGATCTTCTACTACTTATTTCTATTTTAAAAAAATGCAATTTACCAATTTATTGACGAAAACAATTACTGTTAGTAAATTTATGATAAATTTTTGTGATCAAAGCAATTTAGAAACTTTAAAGCAAAATTCTACTTTCATCCTGTACAAAAATTAGGTTGCTAACTTGCTACAGATTCCATGAAGCAGATTTGTTAATGCCTAGAAAAATTAGCGATTTGATGATATTTAGTTAGATCAAAAGTTATTCTAACGGAACAAATAAAACAACCACAATCGGCTTTCAAGATATAGTTACTACAGCATTGTTCATGAAAGAGTACAATCATGTTAGCATATCATCATTTTGTAAACTGTTATTGGCTGGATGGGTGTGACTACAAAATTAAGTGACTAAGTGGGTGCAAACACAAAAATCTCAAAATGACATACTGTAATTTTTTTTTTATTTACACCCACTCAGAAAATTTACAATGAACAATATCAAAGTTTCAATTTACTGGTGAACGTAAAACCAAAATTAAATAATATGACGTATTGTAGTTTTTAAAAATTATTTATATTTGTACACTTCTCCAGCAAATTAAAAAAAAAGAGATTTACTGAATTGAATATTTTAACGTGTAACCATGTATTCTAATATTATTAGAAAACATACATTTCTTTAAAAATACATAGATATCACACACAGCAATTATACGCGAAAAGTGTATTATGAATAAAATAGTTATTACATGTACATATTTAAAGGGATACTATGTAAATTCAAAAAATAATTATTTAAGTCTAATTTTAACCCCCCCCCCCCCCCCCCCCCCCCCGTTGAAACATGTGAACATGTAAATCTAAAGAATAAATATATAAAAACTGCTAATTTTTAATTAAATAAACTCAAGTTATAATATTGATTCGTTAATTTGTGCTTCTTTGCTGTTGAATTTTGAACCGGTTTCATGATCAAAATTCCACGATGCGGGTCAATTTTCAACGGATTAGGGTCTTTATTCAACACCTTTGGTCTCAATATTCAACGTGGAAAAATGACCCCCGGGTCAATTTTCAACCCGGGTCAAAATTCTTCGTTACACCGGCAATAGTTGGATAGAAAGAGACGGTGCAGAAATGGTCTACCGTGCAGACCCTAATGTTGGAATCAAACCAGCAACCTTCACTCACTGCAACCATTTTTTTGTATAACGTAGTTTCTTACAGAAAATTAAAATAGAAAATATCTTGCAAAGTCTATGATTGATGTACAACTTTGGGAACCAATAAACAACATTATATGCATGAATAAACTCATAAATTTAGAAATACACGTAATGTTGGCCCCTTCGACGAACTATAATCAGACATTGATAGAATGAAGAAATCTTTATAATGACTGTCACACATGTATGCTGGTAGCTAGCAGCCAAGGTAAACGCATTTTATTGCATTTGGTGAAATGGGAAGGATTTCATGGAAAATAAAACTTGGTACCATCAATCAAATAATGTCTGAACGCTACAGCTGTGAGTTTGGCAATACATAATATGACCATCGACGTTTTTGGGCGAAAAGGTCAGAGGTTAGATTGAAATAAACCACCCTAACAACCTCTCTTCCTATAAAAATATGTATCAAACTGAACTTTAAGGTTATATATAGTGGAGCTCTTTTTAAAATATTAGAAATAAACCAAATTTTGGTATTGGTATTGGTCTAGCTTGCTTTAATTTTCTTTAAACGTGTGCACGTGTCCTGATGAATTGCCTGAAGTTGTTTAAATGCCTCGTCATTTGATTTGTTGTCTAAATATTTAGTTTCTCGTTCTTAAGTAAACTGTGCCTCTGCAAAGAAAATTCACTTCACCCGACGAATTTATGAAAATAACCCTTTTCAAGCCAATAGAATAGAAAATAGAAAATGCAAATATACATTCCGTGTGCCTATATATATATATATATATATATATATATATATATATATATATATATATATATATATATATATATATATATACACACACATTGCAAAAAGCAAAATGTTAAAAGCTAAAATATATGAATTTTTTTGTTATTCAATAATACAAATGTAGTTTACAGCTGAAGACATAATATCTTTAAAAAAAAGACCAAAACAAAATCAATCAAAACCAATCATGTCTAATGAAGATCTGATGGTCAATTTGTAGGCCACCCCGCCTGACCCCCCCCCCCCCCCCCCCCCCCCGCCTTCTTTTCTTGAATTTTCAGTCAGTGGTGAAATGCTCACAATAATCGTCGTGTTCAATTATTACTGTTTCTAGTCAATAGAAATTGAAGCCCAGGCTAAACTAATACTGTGACTTCTTCCTTGTTGTTTATATTTCTTTCAAATATTAAAGGTTAAAAACGGGGTTTGTAATAGTTTTACAATTTTATTATATTTCATTGTTATAGTTTCGTACTCGCTCAGTGGAGAGAGAGAGAGAGAGAGAGAGAGAGAGAGAGAGGAGAGAGAGAGAGAGTGAGAGAGAATGACCTACTCTGTCATGTGAATTCAAATTAAATTTCCATGAATATATACCAAGTGTATGTTAATAGTTTCTACATTCATTTTCAATTGTCACATAAAAAATACATAACAATTGTGATGGATTTTGGTTTTACCTGGGCATGGAATGTACAGTGTTTAAACAAGTGTTGGAAAGGACCCTGCATGCAAATTCTGCTTCAAATACACGCGATGATCGGTTATTGATCAAAGAATGATCAATTTTGTTATGTGTCATGAAAAAGTATTTTTAAGTCTTAATTTCTTTACTAACGCGCACCTAAGATCGTGATCATTCGCAGAATGGTTATTGTTGCGTAAGGAAACATTGTGGATACACCCCGGGTTTATTTAAAGCACAAGTATATAAGGCCAATCTGCGAAAACCAATACAGGGTGCCGACCAAGTCACAAGCGAGGTTCAAAGGACCGTGAAATTTCTAAGCTCCGGTTAAAAAAACCCACGTGGGGTGTGGCACTACAGTTGTTTGCTAAACCGGGAGATCGCAAAAAAACCTGAGGGTACGTGATTGATTCAGTGGCTGGGACGTTACGGGATTTGTGCCCCACGCTTCTTGCGTGCTCGGAACGATCGAAAATTGACGATCTGTTAAATTTTTTGGACTAAAGGGGTTATGATTCTTTAGAAATGACTTCAAAAACTATGGAATTTCGACAGTTGTGCTCGTTTCTTTGGATTTTATGCCTTGCGACAGCATCCCAGGTAAGTTTGGTTGTTTACCTGGATAATCGATAATTATTAATGAATGATAAGTTACATTCCCAGTTTTCCAGTCACTAACTGCAAGCACTGTATAGAAGACATTGACGTGAATGTGTTGTGTACACATGTTCTTGGGCTTAATCAAATTTTCATTTATAATTAATGCGTATGCTATTTTTCACGCACAGTTGACGCTTTCAAGTGTAAAACAAATGAAAGAGGAAGGTTGTAGTCAGTGTTATTTCCCCGTAGACGTTATGTGTATATTTAGACTACAGAAGGGTCACGACTTGAGGTTCATTGTAATTACTGAAGAATTTAAAACCCAAACATTATAATGTGAATGGATGGGCAACCAGTTGGAACACAGTTTAGGGCGATGCCTTGTTCCTGTTTAGGACTAGAGCATTGTTAAAGGCAAAAAATCCCATTCTCTCTCTCTCTCTCTCTCTCTCACTCACTCACTCACTCATGTGTATGGTCAAAGAAATTTAGCTACAGCACTAACTGAAAACTTGTGGAACATCTTAGTTCCAAGACATAAAATATATTTATTTAATATGTTACATACGTTCATCAAGATTCCTAAAAATACAACCCTAATTTTTTTTATCTATTTCATTTATTTTTAATATTATCCCTTGTCTATTTCCATAGAATTGATACCTGAATTAACCTTTGATTCCATGTTTTTATCATATTTCTATACACAGGTAGCGAACATAAAATTCACCAATAAAGTTGTATTTCAAAATAAATGAAAACATGACTAAGATTTGAAATGATTTCAAAAACAAATGCCACACCCCAAAATTGTATACATGTAATAGTGAATTTGCATTTTAATCGAATGCTGAGAAAATGCTTTTGGGCCAGACTTATTGGCTTTCCTAAGAAACATGGTCCACCAAATCAAGAATTTTGATTGCATAAATGCTTCAAACTTTTTGTGGCCAAAGGGTTCTTTGATTTTAAATTTTGTATTCATGTTTGATGTCCCCATGTGTATGAGAGTGTCCAAAAGAGGTATAAGTGTTTTCACATTTTAGCCAAGTATGGGTCAGTTTATATATTAAATAAATTAACATCAACTCGCATCATTTTAGATAGATGTACATGTATGTGTTACATGAACTAACATTTTGAGGGAATATTTTCTGTCTGATGTTTTGACCTGACATTTATTATAAGTAATGAATTGATTTTAATGTTCTTATGAATTTAAATAGGAATTTTAGAGACGTCTAAAATGAAGAGCAAAAACTTCAAGGTTAAAATAATGTATTTGCTAGCTAGCAAGGACTTGCAATACAATTTAAGGCTATAATTATTAACTACAAAGATCTCAAGTCAAAACCGCCGATCCTTTATGTGAAAATATTCTTTTTTTTTCCTTTCTTTTTAAATGAAGACCTATTTCTTTTTATGGTAGAGACCTTTTGAATTCCTCTAGCTTCAAATTACAAAACCTTACTGACTCGTTGGGGAAATAGCCTAGATATCTGACAACAATCCTGAGACTAAGGGGCCTGGCCTATCTTTATATATATAGATTTATATCCTATAACTATAAATTAATGATGAATTAATGTAGAGTATGTTGTATGTATGCATGTTGATTTCACAACAATTGTTGTGCAAATACATAATACTAATAGTGATCCAAGGAATCATGGCTATAAAAGCCAAACGGTTCATTCTAAAGACAATTTTCAATGACAACAGAAAGTTTAATTTTCTCAATGATATAATTGATGAAAAAACCTACTGAAATTGTCATTTATTTGGTTAAATTTCTCTCAAGTAGTGGAGTTTATGAGGCATTCTTATTTGTGAAAAGCATGGTTGTTGATTGAAATTATTGCTGTATATATAGCAGTACAGTTCATTTTTGTTTTGGATTTCCTGAATTATAACTTTATTTTTCTTTTCTTTTTGGTAGGGTACTCAAATTACACACACCTGTTCAGAAGGTAAGTAAGACTTCAGAGATTTATATTCATAATAGCTGGAGTTAAATGGACTGAGTTGTCATGAATTTTAGGCCAAACGAAAATTAAATTCTTAAATTTATAGTCAGCTGACTTGGCTACCATATCCGTTTTTTTTTTAATATATATAAATGTTCATATGTTAAATTAAATTTTGGTTGTAGTTATTTAATTTGTCATCCATATATGCTGGTACTTATCTTTTAAGTTGGTATTTGATAAATTAGAACAAGACATATCCACCCCTCTGTTAAAACCACAAGTAACCTGAAACAAACTTAAGATAACTTGAAATATTTCCATCATGCTTAAGAACAAGGCTTTATAGAACAAAAAAATGTAAATCATCTTCTTATATGGCATTAATCTTTGATACTGTATAAATTCAGAGCAAGAAATCATCATTTTATATTTAAATAAATCTTTAAATATATCGAAAATAATTGAATTTTTTTTTTTATAGGAATCTCATTTTTGCTTAAGACATACCTTTACAACATGAAGATAAAAAATTCTTCAAAAGATATTCATATTCTGTATCAAATTTTTGTGCGTACGTAACCCAAATTTCTGTTGATAGAGAGTAATCTGAAAATAAGTAGACTGTTACTGATATTGTTGTACACATTAAAAATGAAGCGTTTGTATTGTATTGTGTTATCTAGGATGGGTTTTGTCGGGAACTATGTGCTACAGACTATATGGCCAAGATACCCTCACCAGCTCTACGTGGGACAATGCGTATCGGGTGTGCAAGGGGTAAGTCAACCATATCAACAGGAGCCAAGCCCTATAATTATGTGGTGTGACTTTTCATTGTGAAAATAGAAAAATTCCTTTCCATCATCCTTAAGAGAATGATTTGCACATCTCCTGCACTCAATTTGCATATTGCAGAGCTAGGGTACTGAAAATATTTCTGTGAAAAACAAACTTTTTCTTCAAAATGTTGTAGATTGTGAAAGAAATCACTATATTATGTTAAGATAACCAAGGTTAATAGTATTTCACCTTCAAATGGACTTTTTTTTAAAAGTATATTCAACCGCAGGTACAAATGTAAATATATTACAATGCATAGATCAAAAATATAACACATGTATTTAAACAACAAAATGCTTGCTGAATTTGCATGGTGATTCAATCATGCAGGTATGAAGGAGTCAGTGCATGAACAATGCAGAAAAATATAACCAACATGAACAGGTTATGTAAATAATGCTATATTTTCTGCAATGATTGCTACGTATACCTCCATAGCCTGAATTATCTTTTTTTGAACCTTTCTGAATTTATCAATGTAGCAAAAGATATTACCCTGTATAAGTATGTACTTGGTAAACCTTGTCCATTAATGCACTGAATACAGATTAACAATAGCCTAACGAGTTCAAAAAATGTGTTATAATTAAATTATAAATAAATTCATATGTGGACAGATTCATTTAGACTACTATAGGTTTCATCTTTATTCAGTTTTGTTAGTAAAGCTAACCTGGCACTTTATTACTGCAGGTATACGTATATCCTAGCTTGGATTTCAGAGGAGGAAATACACAGTAAACTTAATGCAAAAATATATTAACTCTTTGAAAAGGAGGGCATATTGCTTTTATTTATAGATATATAAATTGTTTAAGATTCCTGGAAAAATATTGAAAAATGAATTAAATATCCTTAGCTTAGGATTTAATTACTGTGATATCAGCATAATGTTTCAGAGGAACCAAAATATCAGTTAGTTGACTAAATGTCACGGCTTGCATATACATGTATGTTACATTTTAATGGACATTAATTATAAAATTTTTGCAGTATAATGATGATCATTCAAGAAGTTTTTCTATTCTTAAAGTAAAATATCAAAAAGTACCAAAAAACATATGATTCCAGGATATTGATTATCAAAAAAGCATATGATTCAACACTATTGGTAATTTGAACAAGATCCACGAACATGCATCAGTGCTAACTAAGTCTTTACTTGTACCTATCAGTAAATACATGCATCTTTATTTTAAAAAAAAGAAGTAAAATATAACGTTATTATATTTCAATTTTTTATATCGTAAAAGTGACATGCATATTATCAAGACTGATGCAAGGTGCAATGTTGTAAGCTAGTGCATATCATGTCTAAATTTCAACCTATACTGTCCTGAGCTTCCTAGTGTTTCTTTGAATCATGATATCATATTCATTTTACTTTCATGTCTGATGAATTATAATGCTGAGCCTGCAAGTTTGAAATACAATGTTCCTTGAAATATTTGTCTCCTCAAGTTTCAACCCTGAAGATTGGTTTTATCCTGTTAAAAGTTGCATATTTATACACATGTATCTTCAAGGAAGTAATACATGTAAAAACTATGTTTAGAGAGCAATATGGTATAGTCTTTATTGCATTTTAAGCTAAAATTGCCTTGTTTTGTTGTAGTCAATGTTTATATCCATAAACATACATACAATTTGTCCATACATGTAGGTTATATATCATTCTATTTATCGTTGTCTACTCCAGATGGTACATCAAGTGTACCGTTACTTTTATACCATATCTATACATGTACTACTATTATAAAATAATAGACTCGAATTTTCAATGGGCTTTTAAATACAGAGAAATTGTAAGACTACTGTCTTTTGTTTTATATATATATAACATCATTGGTACTTGGAGATTGCCAATTTGTTTTTATTTTTTCTCAATCAGTTTTCCCTAATTAATAACTTCTGTAATTTTCACCTGGATCTGAAATATAAATAATATGCTAGCTGATAATTATTCAGAATTTTGTGATTTCTTTGTATAGCAATGGTGCAGAGATGGTTACCATTGACGACTACTTCACCAATAAGAATGTCGGTGATTTCGCTTCCGTGCGGAACACCAACAAGTTTTGGACGGGTAAGTATATAATAAACAGACTGGGTATCTTATTGAAAACACCTCGCACATAAATCTCTACACCCGAGGCTATGTTGTAGACCCAAGTGTTTGTTGAAATATCAATGCCACCTGTAATGGAATTAATGGCGTGATGTGACTGATGGAGAAAATAGTCTCGATAAATAGACTTGTACCCCGGGGCTGTTAGGCTTTTTATACCCACGTGGTACTGGTCAGCTTTGTTGCATACCTGTTAAATATTCATGTCTGATGTTTATTTATCTGATTTGACAAGTTACCCACTCTTAATGGGGTAGAAACCAGAGAAAGGTAGTAGGCAGTATAATATGAATGCCAACTGTAATAGCTGCTCCATCTGACCATTACATTTTCCCAACTGTAAGTAATTGCTGCTCCATCCGACCATTGCATTGTTCCAACACCATCTACAGCAAGGATTAACATCTCACTTCCACCCCCACCCCTCAAAAAGGAAATAAAAACATTGAAAAAAAAAACTTTAAAAAATCATGAAACTAATCTGAAGGATGAGTAAAATTAATATAATCAATTAGAACGAAGTATACATATTTCTTTTAAGATTGATAAAAACTCCTTCATTTTTCCAAATAAATACCGGTATGTGTTTTTAATACCTGAAAAGATATGCGCACATTGTTTTACATGAAATCATGAATATTATTAATAACGACAATACATTGCAATGATATGAAGATGAAAAGGGGGACTTGTCATCAATCTGGAATGCAATTATGTTGATAGTTATATAATTATTATTTACAAATGCAGCTTTGACATGATGAATTAAACTATTCATTTGAAAGGGATGGGGGAGGGGCGAACAAAACAGGCTTTTACTTAGCACTTTAAATCAGTAAAGCTTAAATTTGTGTGTTTTTGCCTCAGGTAATACAAGTAGAAAATCGAGTTTTATTTATTATGCAATGAAATTAAAGGTGGTTTACCACATTTGATATTAATCTTTCACACTTTCTGTGTAGGGACGATCGATAGAAAGCCTGTAAATTTATAAGGATGCAATTAACATTGAAGATTTCATGATAATTGATTAATTTTAAAGTTGAAATGTATACTCTCTGACAGTATTTACATATATATACATGTATATATATATGGCCTTAAAGAAATAATACTGTTTTTTAAGTAAAAGATGAATGAGCTAAAGAGATTCATGTAATAAGTAAATGCAACAATATCCTATTAACTTATTACAATTAAATGTTTACACAAGAAATGAAAAAGTAGAACAATTAAATATTTATACAGAGTGAAAGGTAACTAAAAGTTAGATTCTGTTAAACAATTATAAATGAACACAATGAATTTGAAATAATTTTGAAGCACCATAATTTATTGATTTTTGTTGTTGAATTTTTATAGGAATGAGCGAGAAGGGTGTGACCACTCAGAATGGGATAGCCACCACCTGGAACATGAAGGCGGAAGCGTCCATATATCAGGGTCGATGGTCGGTGAGGAACCCAGACACAACTTTTGGAGACTGTGTCTACATAGAGAAGAAAGACGGTAACTACGTTTGGACTGTAGGCAGCTGTCTGATGAAGATGGCGTTCATGTGCCAAAGAACTTCCTGTTTACCTCGTACGTAATTCATTTAGTCATAATAGTATCTTGGCGAATATAATTTGCACTTGTTTATGATATGTACCCACCTTTTAGGATCTAGAAATTAATTATTTGGCCCCAAGATTGTCAAATTTCATTTATTTTCACAGAAACCTTAAAAGGTGTCATGAATTGGCTTTAGTAATATTGACGTAAAGTACGTAAAGATGGAGACATGCAATTTTAAACCTCTGTGGTTAATTTTGGGTAGTAAAACTTAATGACAGTCACACTGTGTAGACATTTTGAATCAAACATAAGACTGCTTCATGATTCTCTATTCATGCATTTATAACTGCGAGATTAAATGATGCTTGAGGTAAATTTCATGGGCTGATGAAGGTCTAATTGTCAAAACCATGCATTATAATTGCCATTTCTGAATGATATGAACTTTTAATACCCCCTTACAGTACAAAACTGCATTCGATTTTTTTTCCAATATGTGTTTTTTTTAATTTTTACCAGAATTCTATTAAAGATTTTTTTTTTAGTTTTTTGTGTAATTAAATTATTTGAGTCACTGAGCCATGCATAGATATCGATCATGATAGTCATATGTATCTTTGAAAATCAGACTGTCTTTTGAATCATGGATAACCTTATTTTTTCTTAAGAATAGGATTAATTAATTTTATATATATATATATATATATATATATATATATATATATATATATATATATATATATATATATATATATATATATATATATTTATATATATATATCATGCATGTTTAAAGATATTTGCTAGTATTTAAAGGTTTCATCATCCCTAGATCTGTACATTTTAGTATAGTTTCTTGATTTTCCTAAATAAATTCCTTGTAATTGAATTTACAGTATTATACTAATTATGTTAAGGTTATAGAGCCATCTCCCTTTTCAACTGGGGCCACAGAGATTAGTGCTCAGCTGTTATATTTCCAGCATGCAAAGTACCTCAAAGAAGTGCATGCGGTGTATTTACCATATATGTACTTGTACTATAAGAAAACATGCACTCATGGTTTCTGCAATGTTTAAAAGTTCATTTAATTGACATCTTCATGCTAGCTAGCATTTTAAAAAGACATCAAAGCATTATTTTCTGTAAAATCATACCTGTGAGATTGAAACTCAGCACCTAGCTGGTGGCACCTGTAGTTACCTTGGTACATTTAAATACATTATTGCAGTTTAAGGTATTCTACAAGAAAAAAAAACCTTTTATACGAGTTTGATAGCATTTAAATACAGACTTCATGCAGATGTCAACCTAAAGCATCTATAATTCTGACTTCAAACAAAATTATATGTATGGCATATAGTGCATGCTCTAATACTTTTGTTTGTCCATGAAAAGCAATAAGATATTTTTTGTCTGAAGATTTCATCTCTCTTGGCTCTCCTATGAGAAGTAAAACCATATAAACATGCATTGAATTAATCTTGAAATAATACAGAAATATATATTATACTGATTTTTCTTTTGACCATACAGAGAGTTTCCACTGTGACAATGGTCGCTGTGTTAACTCCAACTGGCGCTGTGATGGCGTGGATGACTGTGGAGATTTTTCGGATGAAGTGGAGTGTGCAGGAAGATGTAGCTACTTGCTAGACACTGCCAACTCTGGAAGAATCCAATCTCCAAACCACCCCTCAAACTACCAACCTTCCAGAGTGTGCACATGGACAATAGTTGGACCAGAAGGATCCAATATTTATTTAGAGGTGAGATAGATATAGTTGTGCCTCCCTTCGAAGAAGGGAGGGCATATTGCTTTGCTGCTGTCTGTCGGTCGGTCTGTAGGTCGGTCGGTCCACCAACAGTTTCCGTTCATTTTATTCGCAGAGGATGCATATATTGAAATGAAATTAGGAATACCGGTTTATTATTGTATTATCTAGGGCAAGTTCAATTTTGGGTAGGATTGAGCAATTTTCAACAGTTATGCCCATTGAGTGTAGAAAAATTCCAATTATTTGCAGTTTCCTTTCATTTTCTTTGTAGAAAATATACATATTGAAATGAAATTTGGTGTACAGGTTTATCATAATAATATCTAGATAAAGTTTAATTTTGGATATGATCAAGCAATTTTCGACAGACTTATGCCCCTTGGACTTAAAAAAAATTTTCAATTATTTGTAGATTCCGTTCATTTTCTTTGCAGATGTTTTTAAGGGAGGGGAGAATAAGTGATTTACAAACATCTCTTGTTTACTGTAATATTTATTTTTGCACAGTGTTAATTTAACCCTCTGAAAAGATTTTGGCCTGTAAAACTTAAAAAAACTGTAAGAATTCTAACATAAAAACTACACTTAAAAAAACTGCATTAAATGAAATTTTATATAATCCATGCAGGCACTACAAAAATGGGTGAATTTGGCAAAAAATAAATTTTGGGAAGTAGGTGGCATTTGTGTACCTGCAGTATAAGTTATTTTCTTATTTTAAAAGTATTAACATCTGGTAATGCTTGAAATACTAGTTAAAGTTATTTTAGTTCTTTGAACAATTATTGTTATAAACTTCTCTTTCTTAGTTTACATCCTTTAACACGGAGAAAGACACCGACATTGTGGAGGTCCTTATTGGGGGCCGTACGGAGTCCACCGCCCGCTCTGTGGCCCGCTTGTCAGGACAGCCTAGTCTCTCAACGGCCAGATACAGAAGCTACAACAACTACATGATCATCCGCTTCTCCACAGATTCCCAGACAGAGAAAGTGGGCTTCACAGCCAATTACAATAGCTGTAAGGGGAAACTCCATTATTATTTAAGAATTAGACAACAGTACATTTATCATTTGAATACTTTATGCAACTAGTAGTACATGTATTAAATATAATTGCTGGATTATGCTTGCTATATAATATATAAAGAACAAATAGGTATAAATATATTGGATTGGTCAAAAGATTGAAAACAATATTGAATATTTCAGCACGAGATAGTTATCCCGAAGAGTTGTACATGACCGCTAGAACCACAGTCAATACCTTGGAACCTCCGCTATTTAGCTCTCACGGAAGTAACGCGTACCTGGGAAATCGGGACTATGTGTGGATTATTAGAGCTGAGGAACGACGGAAAATAGTTACCCTAGAGGTATGCAGTACACAGCATGTATGCAAATCACTATTGCTTCAGTACTGCATGAATTAGGAGACAGCAATATAGTTTAACATTCAAATCACCAAATGAAATTTAGAATTCCTTTTTGTGATAAACATAGATAATACTAGTTTTTCTTCTCACCTCCAATGAATTTATGAATAAATTTCTTAATATCTTATTATGAAATGCAAATAGTTTTTGTATCATTTAATCCAACGAAATTTATTGACAATGGAAAACCATTACATGTTTGTCAACAAATACAAGATGCAAAAAATGTTGGGTATTGATATACCATGTGCCACTGCATGTTTTTATAGCTATACAAGAATTACAAAAAAAATTGACACCTAGCACTGGTGACACCAATCTTTGATGCCAGGGCACAGAGTAGACCCATATCTGAGCAATTCAATATTGTTAGAGAGGGTTCATAACAGAGTGTGGAAATTGTCAACATTAACAATACCCTTGTTCACTTGAACCAAAATATGAAAGACTTATGGTGACCCAGTTACATAAACAATTTTTTGGGGGGTGGTGGTAAATTTTAAAGATGGAAAGTATTGAAAATATAAAATTATACAAGGATACAGATTAATCTTCAATTACAGTTTACCTTAAAATTATTCTTTACAGTAATTCTCATTTCTACTATATAGCTCTCCTTAATCATAAGAACTAGATGATATTAGGTTGATGTCTGATTTTCAATGAAGAAAATATAAAAAAAAATATACTCAGTTAAAAAATGATAAATGTTTTTCATGGAAGACTTGCATATCCCATGTTTCAGAGAATGAAAATCGACCTGATGGGAGATGACGTGATAGAGATTCGTGATGGAGACTCGGGCAGCGCCCCTCTCCTGGAGAAGTATACAGCCAGTAACAACGACAATGTGGACCTCCCTCTCTCCCAGTCAGAGCCCATCATGGGGAAGAGGTTCGTGTTCTCCACAAGCAATGTGATGTACGTCATCATGAGGACCAGTGGTTCTACATCAGGCACTGGGTTTTCCTTCCAGTATAGACAAGGTATTTGTTCTTCTTCTTAACCTGCTTGTAAATGAATGTTTGCATGAGTCTGATGCATTCAAAGTTTATCATTATGTTTATAAGTATTTTCAAATTGAATGATATTTGAAAATAGTTTGAATGATCGTATAGTTAAATCCAAGGTCATTTGGGCCAAAAACACTGGGGTTGTTGTGATAAAACAATTAAAGCTTGTTAAAAGTACCGGTATTTAAATTTATTTATGGTAGAATATTTAATGCTAGGTCTATTTAAAATATTGATTATGAAATAAAGATATTACTGCAGTGTATTAGTTACAATCCTTATCTAAAAAAATATTGTGTTTTTCTTATCTCCAGTAGTGTATTTCCATGATGAAATTGAGTGTGCATAACTGTTACCGTTTAGTCAATTTTTTGGATGCGTATTATACATCCGAACTAGCTTTTTTTTGTTTACCACTTTCAAGCCCAAAGTGGGAGGGGGGTGCGTATTATACATTACTGCGTATTTTATTCACTGGATTACGGTATATGGATGCAACGAAGGAATTAGAACTTCCAAAATTATTTTCTGTTTCCGTTCAAATATTGTTTTTAAGGATATAAAAGATTTAACTATCTCATGTTGGATCAGAAACATAGGACTTGAACAATCAAATCATAAAAAAAAAGTTTTTGAGGTGTCTATATTGTAATTATAAAACCAGTGGAATCCCCATCCAAGTCCCTGATGATACACGTGCCTAATTCTATTTCAGGATGCGTTGCTAGATACACTGCAGATGCAGGGGAGATAACCAGTCCAGGATATCCTAATGTGAATTACGCCAATTTCCAGACATGTACTTGGACTATAGATATACCTAGTGGCAAAGGGGTCAAGGTTATGTTGGATAGATCAAAGGGTTTCGAAATTGCAGATAATGAGGACTTCATTGAGGTAAACATGGGTTTTTTTCCAATTTTTTTTCCAGTAATTTTTAAATCAGGTGAAGAAATATATTTTGTACAAGGGGACAACAAACTGAAATATTGTAAATATGTGCATAATGATATATATATATATTTTCTAGGTTCCAATTTTTATTAAAATTTTACCAGTGTTAAGGTATCCCACTCCTCAGTGTTCTTGTATCAAGAAATTCTTGAGAAGTATATCATTGAAATCTGTAGACAAAATACACTTAAAAAATACAAAGATAATGGGAGGTCAGTGCTCATCCCTCTGAGTTATGGCTAATTTAAGCTGACCTTTTTGCACCTAAAATGCGATTTCAGCCTGATTAGGATTTGTTGTCTGTATTTTTGATTAAGCAAACTTTTTTCTTGAAATATTGTTTTTAATTATGCACAATGGTCACACTGAGTAGAGGGATTACGAAAAAAAATTTGTACGAAGCTGAATATAAATTTTGTGTGACCTTTCTGCACTTAAAATACACAATTTCTATAATAGTTACAATTTGATTTGAAATAAAAACATTTTGAATATCAAGAATTTTATAAGACTTATCCAGTTTGCATAGATATATATATTCAGTATCATTTTGACATTATAAAACATGTGATGTCAAATTTTAGATATATGGCTTCAAAGGTAAAATTCTCGCAAAATTTGGCTTCAAAAAATTCAGACATTTTATATATACCTGGTATATATATTTGCATGATTTTATGCTAAATGTCTATCACTCTCAAAATTTAGTTTCGTACAAGTCACACAGGACCTATAGAACATGTCACAAACCTATCAAATGTTAAAAATGTGAATAATTTGTAAAGTACGTAATGATTAAAAGTAAAGTATAATGAAAATTCATTAAATTGCTTGTTTCTGTCATTTCAACTAAAAAACCTTCCGCACGAGAAAATAGTTTCCCCAAAAACTTGTTTGTTTCTTGAATTCAAATGGATTTTCTGTATGAATTTTGTGTAATTATGAAATGATGATCTTTCTGTGAGGTTAAAATTAATAAAATCATCCTTTAAAATATAATGAACATCTGCCCAATGAAATCAAAACGTGAGGAGTGGGATACCTTAAGTCACAAAATCAGAATTATCAGGAAGAAGAAAAGAAGACAAAACAAACAAAAATATTTATTTAGATCAAATCACAATAGAGTTAACATAATTATGCCAATCTTGATCGAATGAAAATTACGTTATTTTTTGGATATGTGTTATAATACTTAGAAAACACATTTTACTCCCAACTTTAGGGGATATGTATTAAATGGTTGCATATACTATACATGGGACTTTATGATACTATATAGTTATGACTAGATCTTCTTTTTTAGATTTACACCAATAGCACAGATGATTCCGGAATTGCTGCCCATGGATCCGGAGCTGGGTTCACGACCATCTCTCTTTCCAATGATCAGCCCTTTCACAGTCCCAATGGGAAAATGTTCATCAGATTCAAATCTACTGCTATCACCAACAAGAAAGGATTTAGATTTCTTTATTCTGTTGGTGAGAATTTAAATAAAGTGGTTGTATATAATATTGTACTTATAAATAGTTGTTTAATATTTGATACTAATTGATTATTCTGTTTTATTAAGGAAAAATGATCTATAATTAAATGCACCCCCTCCCAAATGATAAGTATGGAATCACATAAAAATAAAAATTGCTTGATGTTTAAAGCTCCATAGAAAGTTAATTATCTGTTTATCAAGTTTTATTAAAGATGTACAAACATTTTTAATGTCCTTTTGATGAAGGTATGTTTTATTGTCTGAATAAGAGAATGTGGTTTTTTTTTTAATAGACTGCCCAGACCCTGGTTTGACAGAAGCCTCAGAGATGAACCCCTCACAGACAGCTGTACAATTACGTCAGTTTGACAATGAGTTCACTGTCAGCTGTAAAAATGGATACGGCTTTCATTCTGATGAGTTGAATCTGCGCACTGCACGAATGAAGTGCATGTATGGAGGGAAATGGTTGGTTGAGCAGAGAACTCGTTCAATTCCTCAGTGTAAACGTGAGTTATACACATATATTAATCCTTAATTGACAACTATAGATTCTTTATTTTACGCAAGTACTTCATTCCACAATCCAAACGTTTTGCATAATTAAAATTTAAGAATATAAAATCAAGAATGGCAAATTTTTGTTTATCATCGTTTCATTTAGATTTTAATTATCTGTATGAAAAATAAAAGTGAGATTTTAAAATTTTGATTGTGCTTCAATCTGGTAATTTTATGCAGATATTAATTTCTTGTCTTTAATTAGGAATCTACAGTGGTTAACATAATGACCTTGTAGCAATAAGATATTGATATGTTAATTGGATCAGTTTGCATGTGACAAAATTTCAAAATATTGAAATAAATTTAAAAGTACAAAAGAGAAAAAACCTTTCTATTCACACTTATTCAATTATATAACATGATAAAAATTCCATGCATGCATGTGTACACCAGTAATACAGTAACTTATAGCATTTGTTTTATAGCCAATTACTGTGGAGAGCCAGTGGCTGTTGAGAATGGTTACATTTCACACTCCAGTGGTGTCGTGTTTGGGTCGTTTGTGACCTTCACCTGTTTCCCAGGGTTCTCTCTGCTGGGTTCTGCCAACATCACGTGTCAGGCCAATCAGTGGACCAGCAGGCCACAGTGTGTTTGTAAGTCTCCATATTCATTATTCCGAACAATGAAATTTTTAACAATTAAACTGCATGTAAATAAGGTTTTTCAGTTTAAAAGATGTGCAATATAGTGAATATGTTCGCATGAAGCTTGGCAGGTTTATGGAAGCATTGTTTTGTAAAACTTGATGGACTGTTGATATATGCATCTTTATACTTAATTATGCTTAATTTTCATGAATGTAGTAACCAATTTTTTGTAAATAAATGTATAATTAAGAAGGGGGAAATAATTTAGCTGGAGTTAATCAAGTAAATAATTCCTCCCAAGTGAGAATTTTACAAATGATTATTTGCAATTGATGGTAACGAATGATGACCTATTAATTTAATTTCTATCCCCAGCTGCTAGCTGTCCAGCCCCGCCTACTATCAGCAATGGCCAGCTCTCCAGCAGCAGCAACCAGTATGCTGCCATTGTTAACTACACCTGTAACGCTGGGTACCAGTTGATAGGAGCACCAATCTTGTTTTGTCAGTCCACAGGCCAATGGACAGCCTCAGCTCCCGAGTGTATAAGTATGTATCATGGCTAGATTTGTTTTATGTTTGATTTGACATGGAGCTATTGTGTGATTTCTTTACAATGTTCGTCATTTTCTTAATATATAAATTCAGTTACACATGTATATATATATTCACAGCAATTACAGTTTAGCCTTAATCATTTTTAAAAGTAAAACGGACTCAATTTGTGCAGCAAATTCCAGAAAATTAAATTATAAGGAATGAACTCAATGTCTACCCAAGTTATACTCGTATAACCTGGGTTGGAGCAATTTACGCTTTTTTATAATCCGCTTCTAACTCTTAATTGGTTCAAAATAAATAATTATAACTTTTACAGAAACAACGTGTCCCATTCCTGCAATAAAGAATGGCAGAGTGTCCTCTTCCACCTTGCCTAAGTTCCAAGAAACTCTGACGGTAACCTGCGATGTAGGATACATTGTGAATGGATCTGCCACCATTACATGTGGGGATGACAGGAATTTTGATGCTGTGCCAAATTGTATTGGTAAGAAAATGATTCAATCAATGCAATCATATACATGTACCCGCGCCGTATATAACATGTCGGCGTTAACTAAATTACTTAGAAGATAGATGGATAAACTTGTTAATACATTGTGTTAATTAATTGAATTATTGCATTCATTATTTACTTCTGCAACAACTTTCATCTGTATAACAATTTTGGCTCTATGATCAGAATATATATAATTATGTTGGGTTAAAAGAATCTAAGAATTCATAATAAAGTCGTGACCAAAATGAGGATTTGAGATACATTTTTAGAAGTTTAAAGTTATCTGTTTTGGGTATAGATTTATTATTTACATTTACCATATTACAATATTAATACCAATTTTTAACGTAATTTTTAATGATTATGGTATCATATCCTTATTCAGCAGCTGCTACACCCTGGTATTTATATGTAGTTGACCTGTAATAATATTAATTATTGAATAATAATATTCAAATACACATGGTTTTCTCATGTGTATAAAGATGAAAGTTACAATGCATGTAAAATTAAACACATGTACATTGGTTTAAAATGGTTTTTTTTTCTATTTTAGATCAAAATGAATGTGATACAGCAAACGGAGGGTGTTCTCAGAACTGTATGAATACAGAAGGCTCTTTCTACTGTACCTGTAATGCTGGTTATAAACTGAATGCAGACAAACGGCAGTGTGATGGTGAGGATAAGTTTATATAAACATATAAATATAGCATATGTAAGCTGTAGATTTTAACAGCCTGACTGGAAATGAACTTCAATAAATTATGAATAATTAATGAATCAAAGTTAAAGGAAAATCTGAGAAATAATATATTGATCAGATCTTGATGTGTATTGATCCTTATAAGCCGCCACTTTTTGCTACGTACTGTATTGATGTGTAGGAATACCCTGTATTTTTTCCTATAATGCACTCGGTTTTATTTTCTCACTAATTGTCCTTGATCTCCAATACAGTGGTCAGTGAGTGACTTTAAAATTGTGAAATACTAGGTACTAGCTGCTCTCTATAAATTTAAACAAATTTAACTGTGTCATGCCAAATTGCAAGTATTAGTACATGTAATGCCAACTGAAAATAATATAATTCTGAATGAATATAGACTATAATAAGGTCTAATTCAAGAACTTTAGAGAACTCTTTTCTGTCTTGTAGATATTCATGAATGCACTGCTGATAGTCCAAAGAATGGCGGATGCTCTCAGGTTTGTATAAACTCTGTTGGGTCCTACACTTGCTCATGTGACCAACCTGGATATGTTCTGTTTGATGTGGATGGTAGATCTGGCTACACCATTCAGTCTCCAGATGATGGAAACAGGGCAGGAGATGTTTATCATCTTGGACATAGCTGTGTTCGTGAGTGTTAGGCCTAAATAAGATACTACTTGTACCTGCTTGGTTATAATTGACAAATATGGTAATGTAATCAATTGTCCTCATGCATGACAACAGTTTATTGTACTCATGAATAGCAATATTGACCGCGACAGTTTTCTAAGTTCTGTATTTAGAATCAACTGAAAAATCAAAAGGAACTTATGCTAATTTTTCTGTTATTTTTCTCCAAAAAGGTCGAAACTGCTCTGAGCCTGCTGTGGTTAATAATGCAATGCTGATGACAAAGCGTGCAATGCATCGATACATGGACAAGATCACATACATGTGTGATTTGGGCTATGTAAAGTCTAGAGGAGAAGAAACTTTCACCTGCGGGTCAGACGGGCAGTGGACGCCTTCACAGACCACAAATCTGTTGGAGTGCTCAGGTCAGTGATAGAATTACATCACATTAAATAGTGCCTGTAATGATTAAGTTTTCTTGTATGAATTTTTCCTTTGAACTTTAATTAAAATTTCAGTGGCAACCTGCCCTGTGAGTGACTTGAATACATTGAACTTAAAGAATCGCCCCACTCTTAGTACCACAAACCCGGTCAGTTACTTGGACTATCTGAACATGACGTGTAATGTCCAAGGGAAGGGCACATTTGTCAATCAGCAACAGTGCTTGTATGACAAGAAAACCAATACTTACGCCCTCTATGGTGCTCCTTATGAATGTGGAGGTGAGTTAGTCTACTAAACTGTAATTTGTGTAAAATACCCTGGTATTAATGTATTATTATCTGTATATAAAAAAAAATCTTAAAAATATATGCACATGCTACTTTGACAAATAATTGTTATTTCTGATATCAACACATTGACAAAGGTATTGAATATGGTAGTTATCTCATAACCAAATTCAGTAAATGTTTAAGAATCCAGATTGTCATTTGAGCATTTATTTCAATTGGCCAAAGAATTGATCTATTTAAATGCGGTTGCAGTAATTGACTGTGGGAACCCTGTTAAAGTACCTGGCTCATCATACTCCACTACTCCATCCTCTACCACCTTTGGAGCTACTTTTACTTTCATCTGTGAAAATCTCCAGACCAGGAAAGGGTCCTCCAGCATGACCAATGACAGCACTGTCACCTGTATGGATGATGGGAACTGGGACTTTGGAACTCTTCGATGTGAAGGTGAGGTTCAGATTGTACTGACCTTGAGTGGCACACTGTGTTTCAGCTAAAACAATCTCTTGCTTTTCTTAAAAGTTCAAGTTTTACTGCTGTGATCCTGATGGTCTGTTTATATACCAATATATCACCTTCAACCATGCTCTAATTGACCTATACCAGCGTAAACTGATAATTAAAATCAAACCACCCACGACTATCAACTGGTCGAGTGCAGAGATGAAGTACATGTTTTTCATTCCATATTCAGATATAGTTTTTGGTGTGTCAATGAAATGTATCCAAGATAAGAGACTATGGTACCGTATTTTCCCGACGATAAGTCGGTATTTTTTTTCTCTGAAGCAGAGCACTCGACTTATCGTCTTGATCGACTTGTCTAAGGCTTGAGGTCAGAAAATTGTGAAAAAAATATTAAAAATCTTGGTTTTAATCATCTTGAGCTGGCTGTATAATTGAAAATTACGTTGTTGAATTCAATGTTCATCTTTAATTATTATCATTTTCACTCATCTGTTAACACTAGAATACATATTAATAACAGTTATTGAACAATGGTGTTTTTTTTTAATCAATTAAAAGTTTTACCGTTCTGTTTTTATAAACACATCGTCACATGATTCCATATATCACTATAGTGGGAAGATAATATTGCGCAGTAAAATTGAAACCAAACTTGGATGGAAAAAAATATTGCAGTAGGTCCGGGGAATGTTTTAAAGTTTTATTAGTAAAGAGTTGTTAGTGGAAAGTATAAATAAGAAATATTTTATGGTCAAAATCAATCTTAAAATACGTAATCGGCAATTATCGACTCTATTGTTTATACGGTAGACTGATCCCGGTTGTGTTAATAATCTTGCTAAGGCTGACATCTATACGGCAATTTCACTCACTGTGTACATAAAGAGTACCGTTATAAGAGTGATTATAGTTCATTAATTAATTATTGTCCAATTCTTTGATTATTGTTTAATAAAAAATTTAGGAAACGTATGTATGTCGTATATCGTCATTATCAAGTCGTACAAATGATCGATCTATTCTAACACTGTCTCTTTAAAATAATAGCGTGTAATTGTATTACTGGATACAAAGTAAACAAGTTTCATCAAATCATAGTAATTGCTATTCTTCTGCACTTGAGATCCCCCTTTGAAGTCCGACACGAGACAGGTGCATGCCTCTGACACCGGAAATTGTTAAACAAACATTGACCACGCGCCGAGTCAACAGGTGGCTGGTTACGTAATGGCGAATACACTGGCGATGGTCAGAGTGGGTGATTATTTTAATGCATGGGAATAACATATTTCTGTCAAAGTAAGTTTAATTTTGCATAACACGCGATATCGGGAATTGTTTACAATGCAAGCGACTTTGTAGATGTTGTCGGTATTTGAAAATATGATGCATAAGTATAAAGAGTAATTGTTTAAATGTTAATCATTAATAATAATTGGTAGCAATATCGGGGACATCGTTTCATCATACACTGATAATGTTACTGCAGTTTTATACACCATTTTGAAGTGATAAGTTCGACGTGTCGTCTGAATCGACGTGTCGTAGGATTTTGTTAAAATTTTGGCTAAAAATGAGCAATTCGACGAGTCGTCCGCATCGACGAGTCGTCGGGAAAATACGGTAATTATGGCCCTACTCTGCGGGTGCCCTATATAAGTGATCAGAATGTCAATCTGTCCATCTGAGAATGCTTGTCCGGAGCATATATTCTCTTCCCTTGGCCCAATCTGGCTCATACTTTACCCACAAAGAGTCCTTGGGTAAAGGGTGTGCAGTGACCTTAAACCATGTTTCTAGGTCCAAGGTTAAGGTCATAGCAGAATTATAAATAAAATCCTTGTCCGGAGCATACCTTCTCTCTCCTTGGTCCAATCAAGTTCATGCTTCAAACACAGAGTGTCTATGATCAAAGGGTGTGAATGCAGTGACCTTGAATGATGTTTGTAGATCAAGTGTCAAGATCATATCAGATCAAACAAAAATCCTGTTTGTAAGAGCATATATATACTCTCCACCTAGCCTTTTTGGCTAATACTTTACTTAAACAGAGCTTTTGGGTTAATGGTGTGCAGTGACCTTGAACAAAGTCAATGTCTAGGTCAAAACAGATCTCTTTATAACCAGTTTTAGACCATAGATTATTTCCCATTTGATCAATATGTTCAGATTGAACAAAAATGCCTTAATGTAAGGGGTAATGAGATTGAATTAGAAGTTCTATGCCAGCTGGAACATTTCAAAGTTATAGGTCAAGGTCAAAGCAAAATTCTCTGAAATTCTTTTTATCCTTTTGTTCACTATATATAAGCAGGGCCCTTTGAGATAGTCACCATCTCAATGTTGTCTAGTTTGCATTTTCATAATGCTTTGATCACTTATAAACATAAAGAGTACCGGCCGGCCAGTTATTTGTAAAATCCCATCTGAAATGCTTAATATTTCAGAGTCTAAATTCAATGAAAGATTGATTGTTTAAATTATACTAATCTTTATATACACACTAACTTATTTTGCACTCTCTGTATAGGAACAACCTGTACTGACCCTGGATATCCAAATGGAGGGTACTTGAGTACCGATGTGACGGGATTCGAGCAGGACAAGGTGGTCACGTTTGGTTGTAACCTTGCTGGATTCACTGTTCCTGCCAACAGTGCATTGAAGTGTGTACTGAATGGTGCCGCTGATGGACTGACGTGGAATGGTACCACACCCACTGAGTGCCAAGGTATAAACCAGTCACAGGGAAAAGGGCTGTCAATCAGGCAGAAATTTTGCATGGATGCTTGATACAATTCATTTGGGGGGGGGGGGGGGATTTTTTTGTGCTGTTTCATTTTTTGCTTTTGTGGGATCAGTTTTTGATTGCCAAAAATATAGCAGGCTGGCTATTGAGTACTATTGATATAAATTGTAGTTCACAAAACTTTCAACAAGCAAAAAACTGACACACCTCAGGGTATATACCGGTATATTACTGGTATGTCAGTCAGATCTCTTTCTGTATATGTTTTATCCTCATCAATTTATTGAAGTAATTTTATAGGTTTCCGAGTGTTCAATGATTCAGATTCTGTATCGTATGTTTTTCAGGATATAATTAATATACATGCATGTTATACGAATTGATTGTGTTTTCTTCTGATTGTGATGAAATCTTTTATTTTATAGATACTACAGCCCCTGTTGTATCTGGCTGCCCAGGGAATATGAATCTTGGGCGATACACTGTCATCACACACAACCGACCCAGTGTGAGTGACAATAGTCGTGGGATCAAGACTTTTGACGTCTCCCCTAGAAATGCCAACACTACGCTGGTGCTGGAAGAGACACCTATAACCATCACATACACAGCCACAGACTTCAACGGAAACCAGGATTCATGCAGTTTTACTGTAAATGTTGCAGGTGTGTATTTTTTATCTGAAAACAATACGGTTTATAGCACTAAAACTCTTTGAGTTTTTAGCAATGTATGCATAATAAAGGTTCAGCCAGTAATACATGTATTATGAAATATTTTTTTTTCATTTATAATCTGAACATTGTCAGATGCATTACTTTTTCATCCCTACTTAAGTTCCAAAGGGAGATGATTTATAAACAATGGACTGCAGAACATATGTACTTGAATGTGAAGATTAAAAAATCTCTAAAAAAATTCAGTTATATCAAACAATTTTTTAAAGTACTGTTACAAGACAAAAATAACATTCTGAACAATATTGCAATATGAATTAATTTTAAAGTTACTATGGAAGCAGCTATTATAAAGAAACATCGTTTGAAGAAGGTTATTGGCATAGTTCCTAAGTATGGAAATTAATGTTTAGGTCATTCAAAAAGTGTTCAAGTTATGGTTATAATGTAATGCAATATCATATTAGTAAAATTCAATTTGAATGGATGTGTTGGATGCAGCATAGGATAATTTTAAATGTGAGAGAAATGAACTAGAAAAAGCAATGATCTTTCATAGAGTTTTCATTAAATGCAGATGAAGAGCCCCCTAAGGTAACCTGTCCCGAGGCCAAAACAGAGACAGTGGTTGACACAGAGGTCAGAACCTTCACACTGGATCCAGCAGAGATAGTGAGCAGTGACAACAGTGGTCAGCCTCCCACTGTAGAAATCAGTCCCCAAAGTCTGACCATCAGTGCTAGCTTCATTGGGATAACCAGGGAAATGACTGTGACAGTGAGGGATTCCATGGGTAGGACAGATCAGTGTAGAGTCCAGGTGTACACTGCAGGTAAGCTGGTTGTTATTGATATAAATAAATTAGATTTTTATGTAAATTTAAAGTAAAATATTATTGGTCAAGAAATGATGATATTTGCCTTTGAATGACAGAAGCAAACACTTTAGCTTGGTTGATGGAACTAATAATGGCTATCTATCAAAATAACAAATCAGATTTTGATGAAAGTGGTATTTATCGAATAAGAGCAGCTAGTACATGTATAGGCGAGAGGCATATTTAAAAAGTGGTAGACTTCCACATGAGCGGTAGAGTTAATATGTATGATTAACATATTGAAAATTAAAGTATTATGTTGCAGAGGGTGTTTTTATACATGTATATATTAATCTCAAATTTTATTCACTGTGGGGAAATTATGCACAAAGGGTTCGATCAACATATTCTTGTGTCATCAAAGATTTTGAAACAAGGATTTTGAAGTGCAAATATAATTAAGTCAATTGCATGTTAAATTAAGCATGATATAGGCATAAAAATATGATTGCATGGATTTTGCAGTAAGCTAGAGTACATGTATTAGAGTATTATTGAATTAAAATTGAACTTCAATATCTCGAACACTATTCTCGAATACAATGGATATGTTGAAGTGATTTTTAAGTCCAAGCCACTCATTTTTTAAGTATTTTACCCTCGATATCTCGAATTTTCGGATATATCAAAGTTTTTAAACAGTCCAACCTTGTTCAAGATAACGAAGTTTGACTTTATATCAATAAATTGTTGTTTGAGCCATAACTGAGAGGTATGTTGTCTTGATAGAAATGAAATCATAGCATTTCAATTTATACTGACATAAAAAAAAGGATTTGAACAATTCTATAATTATACACTTAATAAACTGCAGATTGATTGGCCTCTGGTATTTTGTGTTTTAGCTGCTGCCTGCTCACCTCTTTCTCTTGAAAAGCCATTGTTTGGTCAGAAAAACTGTAGTGCAACCAATAATGGATACAGGTGTGACTTGAAGTGTGATCAGACGTACACCTTTTATGACACTCCTGGACTAGAAGTCAAGCCTTTAGAATGTACCAATGGAGGTGCATGGCCACAGCGCATCCCAGCATGCACTCCTGGTAAAAAATCTTGTGTTTTAGATTTAAAATCATGATATTAAATATTTGTGTTTTCTCAAGTTTCCATGCATGCTTAAACCCATCAAAACACATTGAAGTTTGATGGATTTTATTTTTCTACTGTAGAAACTCAGGAGGCCCTGTACACATCGCTGATTACTGTTACATATGGAGTTGAGACGGCAGGACAGACTATCGGCTCCAACTGTTTCGATTCGACCTATAAATCAGTACTTTCTACTGTAACACCACAGACAGAGTCAAATTTAAAGCAAGGATGTAGTGGAGGCCTTTTTAAAGATGACATCATTTTCATTGATATTGATGAGGAATCATCTTTTGCAACTAGTGCTGTAACAGTTGCATCAACCAGTGTAAGTTTAATTACATCAAAATATCCATGTACATGTACCAATATATTAAATTCTTTAAGATATGAACATACCATAATGAATCAAAAAAAAAATTATTTGAGGCAAATGGTGTAAAACATGGCCAGATTTAAACCAAGTTTAATTTGCGCTAACCTCAATACAAACAGTCATATAGAAATGAGTACTGGTAAATTTACATATTTAGAAAAGAGAAAGAATGAAGCTGTCCACTGTAAAAGTGGTTATTCACGGTGCTGGTTAAGTACAAGTTTTTGAGTCCTTGTTATCATAGCCGCGTTTCTGCAAAAAAAATTTAATACACTATATATTCATGCGCTTATGAAAATAGTGCATGCATTAACCTCTTTTGTTTGCGTGATTGCCACACACATACATGTTTTTTTACACATAAATGTTTAAAAAATAAAACAAATCTAAATAGTTTTTGTTCAATCACTTCCTATGAATTCGACAACTTACACGGGGAAAATCTTGTTCCATATTATAAGCATAGAATCTATTTTTAGAAAAACCCAGCTCGCGAAACGAGAAGACCCTTGCTGTCATCGGATCTCTTTTGATAATGTGCGATATAATGCAAATAGCTCTGGTCCTTTGTCTCTATCCTCCGATATTATGCATTGCCAGTCTGGCAGGCATTGCCAGTCTATCAATGAAATGTCGGGCGAATTTATTGATCACAAACTAGTTTGAGTTTAGGTTTATGGTTTGATAACAGTTTCATATCTGTTTGAAACCAGTTGGGTGGTTTGAAGGTTTAGCACTAATTGGAAAGTTAGTTTAGAAAAAAGGTTGCCATTGCACTCGCATACCTTCTGGATTTGTTCTAGAAATTTAAAGAAAACAATTTTTGAACTCATCTGCATTTGCATGAAAGTCTTTATTAAAAGTGTGTACACAATTTTTTTCCTGGCAATATCCACATGTTAGGTTAATTATTCTGCGAACCCATTGCAAAATTTGCTTTTAACACCATTTCAATATTTTGCAAAAGTGGATGCTGCTATGAATCAAAGTACCGAAGTACTGATGGGACTTGATTTTATCGATTATCATTTCTTTCAAAATCAACTTATCTTGCGTTGGAATCAGTTTCTAGTCTGTATTTAAATTAGGCACATTTTTATTATGAATTTTCAGACTTTTCCGACAAGAATTTTGAGAAACCCTTTATGAATCATGTTGAGTAATACTTTAAGATAGATTTCAAACTATGTATCAGAAATCGCAATTCTAAAAATTGTATGGATCCAAACACTATTGGTATCGAACTCTAGTCTCGTACAACCAGACGATCATTCTCCGTTAATCTCCGACACGCAAGAGAGCCTCTCTGTCGGAGATTTACGGAGACAGCCGAGCGTTTGTTTGAACGAGACCATATTAAACTCTGGCGTAGGAATACATGATACTACAAAAATATCTACATTGTTCGTATTATATAAAATCTGACTATTTTCAAAGTGTTTACAGATAAATTTCCTTGAAAAACAATGCTTCAGCATACATCACATCGAATTTTTCTATTATTTTCAAGAACTAAGTCTTGTCAGCGGTGATGATTTGTGCTTAGGTCCAAACACTGTTTCACTTTCAGTTTGCCAGAGTAACTGCATAAAAGAGTTGATTAAAATCAACTCCCAAAAACTATATTAATATTCATTTTTCTACACGTATATTAATAGAGATCATTTGATTCACCCAAGGCGTTTGAAACAAGTTAAAAATGACACTGGTTTCAAGTGAAATATCTACTAATTACGTGGTCTTAGCTCACAAGCCAGACAAATCTTGTTGATTTCAAAGAGCCGTAGTTAAAAGGCCATCAATGAGATAGACAAGCGAACTTATTCAAGCATTATAATGTGTACTAAAAAAATGTTATGAGCAGATCTTTCAATGAATTCCTTTTTTTTCATCAACCACTTTGGATTTTTTTTTTTTGTTTGCCTGTTGTCAATTGCAAAGGGTAATTCTCAGTGTTTGTATTAATGGAATCGGTCTCTTCCACATTATTATTTTGGTCAGTACTATACATGTATGTACTATCATAGATCCTTTGAGACACATATGTTAAACGTTAGAACGATACCCATACGCTTCGCTAAGTTCATTCTTTGATACATGTGCCACACTTGAGTATCAACAACTCTGTTTCGAACACCTCTCCGCCATCTTGAAAGGATTTGAAACCCCCGAAACCGCACTCGAGGATGGTTTTAGGTTTCCTGGAAACTTGTTTCAGTTTAAAGCCAATAAATACAAAAACTAGTTTTAGTTTAAAACTAGTTCTAAACCAGTTTTGCAAATAAATGAAAAGTTTGCAAAACCGAATTAAAACCAAAACTAGTTTTTGATCAATAAATTTGCCCGTCAACAGAGCGTGTTGAATCAAAGTACTGAAAGTACTGACATGAGTTGATGATTCAGGAATCAGACATTTATTGACCCTTTTCTGCTTTCAACACGCAGAATTTGAAATAATCATGAATTAAGTATAGAAGTATCTTGTATCACTGGCTACACCATATCAAAGATAAAAAAAAATCATGAATCATAAAAGATAATTTCTTAAATAAATAGGATATCTAAATATTATTATCATATAATTTAATATGATAAAGCTGGTCTCATAAAGGTGATGTCTGCCACAAAGAGCCCTTTAACCTTTGTTCACCTATGTTAACTTTATTTACAAAAGACAGAATTTGTTTTATGTATTACTTACAATGTAATAAAAACAAATACATCAAAATATTGACAACATGTTCACAGCGAGTCGACTCTTAGGCCCTTCAGGCCTTTGATTTAAGATCAAACAATATGGTTTAGTATTAAATATGCCGTTGCATGATTATAATTATTACTCTTAAGTTTTGAGTTTTTACCATATCTGCGGGGGTATTTTATGCTGTTTTTATGCTGTGTACAAGAAGTTGTATGATCAAAAGAGTAATACAAGTATTTTCTTTATTTAAAACAAAGCAACCAAAACACTATATGAACTCTCTAAATAAACAAATAGACTTGTTATAAGTAAAGTAATAATTGGCTTGCTAAAATCACTGATAAGCAGTGCATGTAAAATAATTTTGAGATAAATAGGTGGAATATTGCAAAGCTGAAGCTTGAGAAGAGAGAAATAATTGTAGATTTTTATGGGCTTAAATGTCCTAGGGGGAGAATGTCTGTCCCTGGGGATGGGAGGTTGGTTTAAATAAAACATGTATACTAGCCACCTTGTTTTAGTTTATCTATAAAATTAACATCCACACTTAAAACCTATCTTTAAAGTTAACAAATATAGGAAAATTATTTCCTATCAGAGTCTTGAACCTTTTCAATATCAGGTTGCATGTGCACTGTACTATGATCTTAAAGTTTTTCAGCAAAATTATAGGTTTCATAGTCCTTTTTGAAAGATTACAGGCAGAGAGATTGTTGTCATTACAATATTTTTATTTTATTTCTTACTCCAGAATGAAACTTAATTAAATGCATATGTGAGATTTTTCAACAGGTCTGTGTATCGGCTATGGTATTCAGGTGACCATTAAGGCCTGTTGGCTTCTTGTTATGTACTTCAAACCAGTATATTTTTCAAAATCAAATTACATGCATGTGTGGAGAAATATTTAAAGTCTTTTTAAACAAAATAATACTCTACTGGCTTGCGACCAGTTCTCGCCAAGTACCATTATTATACCCCCCGCAAACGAAGTTTAGGGGGGTATATTGGTTTCACCCTGTCCGTCTGTCCGTCTGTCTGTAGACGCAACTTTGTCCCCCCTATAGAATTTTTTATTACTGCATGGAACAGTTTGAAAATTTGTACATATGTTGAACACCATCTGAAGATGTGCACCTGCAATTTTTTTTAAGATCAGACAAGATTTAATGATTTTATGACAGTTTTCATTTTCCTTATTCTATATATTGTACTAATGTTGAAAAGTAAGGGAGGTAATCCTTACAGATTTTATTAATTAATTAATAGAAAACACTCTAAAATATATTTATATAAATACATCCAGATGGAGGTTTTTGTCTTTATGTCTTAATTGATAAAAAAAAAAATTATTTTTTATAAGTATTCTAACAACTGACAATGCAAAGTTTTTGTTTGTCAATGATAAATTCTTAGGAGCTAATAAGAACATCAAAGACAAGTGTGGCTGAATTCATTTGTCCCAAGGGAGCCATTATCTGAGCCATGGTTCAGATGGAGCATGTGTTTAGGGGAAATTGATAATCTGTAAAGTGGGTGATGGTTTTGGGGCTATTTTAAAAGTGTTTCATGTAAACCAAAAGGTCTATCATTATAAGGAAATAAATAATATAATGATTAATTTAAGAAGTTAAACTATTTTTAGAGGTTGTTTAAATTTATTTGTCAAGTAAATTGATGAAGTGACCCTATTGGGCATTAGTTTAAATGAAATTCAAAATTACTGATATGATTGTAGTGTTTTGGAAATTTTAAAATTGTTTGTAATATTAAATTTTCTTTTTTTACATATTTTTACATAGTATGGTAATTATGGTAATGTTTTGGGAGTTTATTGAATTTAACAAGTTCATCAAAGAAAATCTTAGTCCTATGGGATCAATTTTCTGATATGGAGTTCCATTGTGCCATAGGAGAAAGTGAGGAAAATTTGAAACAACTAATTGCATCTGTCAAGACTCTTATTAGAAAGATATTGAAAGTTTTATCAACAGAAGAGCATTGCTTGGCTACCGGTATTTCTATTCACTGCAAAGGGAAGGGTTATTGTCATTTTGTTGGTTTTTCTTTAAATCGATTAAATTAAAAAAATATATCATCAAATACATACATTTGTAAATGTATTATCGTATAGATATGTATTTACAGTGAAATTCTTACAATTTTGATTTTAATTTTTCTTTGTTAACTAATATTTTTTTTTTACAATTCTAGAAATTTTTTTTGGTGTGTGTTCCAAACCTTTATTATTCAATTCAATTATTTGTCCCATTTGAAATTAGCCTAGCGGGGGTATTAGTCCCATTAGGACAGTTCTAGTTTTATGTGTTGATAAAATGACGTAACAATGCACTGGAGAGAAATGGTACTCGGCGAGAACTGGTCGCACGCCAGTGCAGATTTTAAATTGTCCAAAATTTTTTTTATATTTAACTTTATAAAACTTGTTGCTAAGTTTAGCAATGGGCCTCTTGTTTCATTTCCTCAGAAAAACAAAATATAAAAATTTTGTAATATATTTCAAATCATTTATGTAATATATCATTTTGAACAATTGTCAAGA
This sequence comes from Magallana angulata, assembly GCF_025612915.1. NCBI lineage: Eukaryota > Metazoa > Mollusca > Bivalvia > Ostreida > Ostreidae > Magallana > Magallana angulata. The sequence goes on along the minus strand of NC_069120.1, from coordinate 24,809,480 downwards.
ATCCTATGCGTGTTTTGTGTTTTATTATGGTGACCATTAAAGCCCTTTGGGGTTCATATTTCATTTACGGGTATGTCTCCTTGTTGACTATTGCTCTAGGTTTCTTTTGTCTTGTAGCTGAGTATCATCTATACAGTAAAACAGACTCCATTGGGATATCGTGAGAACCAGTACTCCACTTGTTCAGCTGCAGTTTTGAACAGAATGCAGAGTTTTGATATCTCAATATCTAAGATACAGTCTACTGTAGGAGGCTGTCCAAATCTTGTTCGAACAAGTGCATCTGAAAACTCAAAAGGGTTCATCTGTTCATCAGAGAAGAAGAAAGTAACAGTGAATCAAAAGGACTATTGCTGTAAGTCAGAATTATCACATCTCTTATTTTGGCTGAAGTTGCATTGAAAGTTGGTAGTGATTTACACTTTAATTAATAGAAAGGTATTGTCATTTTAAATCAAGAGGATGAAAAAACTAAAACTTCACCCCCTTCTCTCTCTCTCTCTCTCTCTCTCTCTCTCTCTCTCTCTCTCTCTCTCTCTCTCTCTCTCTCTCTCTCTCTCTCTCTCTCTCTCTCTCTCTCTCTCTCTCTCTCCCAAACCAGCAAGCAACTTGTCTATTGATTTATCTAGCCATCAATTTTTTGTCAAATCTTTATCAAAGTGGACTGTCCAGCGGGAACCTTTCTGAGTGCCCCCAACACCTGTGATTTGTGCCCTGTAAACACCTACAAAGGAAACAGTGGAAGTTCAGCATGCACCCAGTGTGGTTCTGGTGGTACCCAAAGAACAGGGTCCACATCGCAAGGACAATGCCAAGGTCAGTGAAGGGATGACATTTCAATCTCTTTTACTTGTACTGCTCTTAAGTATGCAAGGTACATGTATCCCCATTAAAATGTTCTGCAGAGACAAGCTTTTAAGAAAATTTGATTTATTAAGTTAAATTAAATTCTATAGTTATTAAGGTTTCTTTGATTGATTTTCGTGATTTTAACTTCTTCTTTAGTTTTATACATGTATAATGATAAACAGTAACCTTTCTGTATTATGTCAGTAAATTCAGCAAAATTAGGAAACTGAAATATAAAAAAGATTGCATTTGCCTAATATTTATAATTAATGAGTTTTTGGGGTTTTTTTTACATGTTTTACAGCTAAATGTGCTGCTGGCACGTTTTCTGATTCTGGTATGCCACCATGTAACCAGTGCCCCAGGAACAGTTACTGGAACAATAGTACTAGCTGTACAGCTTGTCCCAATGATGGAAAAACTAACAGTGCTGGAGCTATGAGTGTGGGATCCTGTATAAGTAAGTCACTGAGACAAATAACACAGAACAATTATAATACTTTATATAAATCTTTTTTTTGTCATGGTAGAATTCACTATCGAAGATTGCACACAATAAACTCTTATCCTCAAAAAGGCTGTTTGTATGAACCATGTGAAATGTGATACAGAATTAGTATAACAGCTAGGGTTTGTGAGCACTATAAGACAAAATGTTGTCTTTACAAATTAAACTGAAACGGTACATGCATTTATAATACATGCATGTATTACTAATTGATTTTATGTCTGATGAATTTCAAATGACATCAATTTATTTCGTAATTTATGAACTGACCTTATATACTTGTGTATGGCGTATATATATGTATATACACTCACATATGAATATCAAAATATCAAAAATAATGATAACGTGTCCAACAAATGAAAATAAGTACATATACATGTAATTCTATCTAATACTTCACCAAATGACTTGCATTTCATGTTATCAATCCCCTTGAATGATGTATCTAGAGGACACATTACTTTTATTGGTCAATGAGTATAGAGTATGAAACTCATACATGTAAGTGTGCTTTCTCTACAGTATTGTCATGTAAAACAGTTTATATGCACTGTAATAGAGAAAATTCCTGTCATGACTAGATAAATGTTCGGCTGGTTCCTACTCCTATGATGGCTATGCCCCCTGCAGAAGCTGCCCCAAGAACTACTATCAGGATCAGACTGGAGCCACGTCTTGCACAAGGTGTCCCAATACCCAATACACAGCATCAATAGGAAGTCCTGCTTCATCTAGCTGTCAAAACGCTATGGGTACAAACTTTGCATTTTATGCTGTACTTTACAAAAATATCTTTTCAAGAGTATTATCTCCTTAAATATAAGTGTGATTAAAGATACTTATAATATATATTGTATCAATTTTCAATATATATTTTACTTCAGTACGACAATAAACAGTTTCTTTATTCATTTGCTCGCATACGAATTGTCAAATGAAAAATTATTATCTTGAAAAAAGTTTTTTTTTTTTATTACAGACTTGTGTTCTGGCCTGAATTGTCAGAATGGTGGTACATGTGTTGCTCAAGATAATGAAGCCATATGTAATTGTCCCATTGGTTACTATGGTATCAGATGTGAAAATAGGGTGAATTATTGTATCCAAGGTGCTTGTTATAATGGAGGAACTTGTGTGTCTGGAGCCACTTCATATACGTGTACCTGTCCATCTGGTAAGTAGTTTTTTAAGGCACTTCACTTTATAAAGTAGAAGATTTAGAATAAGTTTTAATTGCATTCATGGTATTCAGGTGCATTCATGGTATTCATGTATACAAAATTTAAGACATTATTAACTTTGTGATATTTTAAACTCTGGTTTTGTCGCTGCAGGAACAACGGGAGCACGTTGTGAAACAGATGCAACGGATGATTGTGCGACAGCCCCCTGTAAAAATGGAGGCATGTGTGTCAATCAATTATACAACTACCGCTGCTTGTGTACGTCGGGATATTCAGGAACAACGTAAGCATTTACACCTTTTTTTCAGATTTTGTCTCAAATACTGACAAAGTGGTGGATGAAAATTACATTTTGTCATTCATTGCAATTAAATTTTAGGAGATATAGATAAATGTGCTTGCATGTCTATAGAGAGTGAAAAGTTTGCGTATGCACATTGGCTGGAAGTCGTAGCTTATCTAGTTACAGGGTGATAGGTAAACCTCATTGAATTGTGTGAAAATTGTGTGAAATTCTTTTGATAAGAAAATCCTAAAAATATTTTTACAGGTGGATTAACAAAAATCGATAATTGAAAACCATTAGATTCATTTAAAGTGAACTTAAGTAATGTTTCTTTTTTTAAATGATATAAAATTTCAAGTGATTTCTAAACTATCATTTGTATATCATCAGGTGTTTAAAGACTTAGGGAGAATGTTCACATGGACAGTTATATGTGTAAATAAAGATAAACTACAAGTTAGATATGTTTAACATTTCAGGTGAACTTCTAGGCCCACAGGCCTAATGTCTTGTAAATGTTTTGCTATGTTACTTTTCTGTGTAAAGATGGTTTTCTCTGTCGTTAACAGTAACAATGCCAGGTGAGAATGTAGTGGTCCCTCTTAATTCCTCAACTGAAATCTAATCATCATATATAGAATACTGTGTAATGGTTTAAAAATAAGAATTCAGTTACCAGAGGGTCAGTAAAAGAAAAAAGAGTGACAAAATCCTGTGACACACAATAAGAAAACATGTTCATTTAGATGATATGAATTATATTACCCTCACTTCATACTCAAATATGCACATTCAAAATTACATGTTTTATAGAACGTGTAATTATCCCATCATTTGCAAACTATAGTCCATTAATTGCAATGCACATTAATATTTTCACTTTTTTGCAGATTGAATAAATGTAAATACAATACTGTATTGATGATCTTTTTATTAAAAGAATTTCCCTCAAGACCATGTTATATGATGCAGTATCTGAGGTGCTTTGTGTAATGTTAGATATATAGTTTTGGTTTAAAATTAAATTATGGATATAATTTTTATGTCATTATTGTATCAAAGTTAAAAAACAATATCAAAACTAACTTATAGCATTATGCGTTATACACCAAATGCACTTGCACCTGAGTTATGTATATTAAGATAAACGTCTGATATTTTTGTCCTCTATTTCATTTTCATGTAAATCTGATATGGTTTGTAAGAAACTGATCTAATGATAAACTGGTGACATGATTTTATCATTATCCTGCAACCTCCCCTTGCATTGACCAAATAAAGGTTACCCGGCCTATAAACCAAAGTTGTATTTGGTCAATGCCCCAAATTAGCCTCATTTATTGGTCATTCAAATGCATCGTGACATCAATTGTTTTGCTTTGTTTACATCATAGTATAACTGTAATAAATGCAGATATGCACCAATATATGTAAATTGAGTATCAATAGTTATTTTATGCTGCAAGGTAAACAAAATGCATGAAAATTGTCTTTAAAAAAAAAAAAATATATATATATATATATATATATATATATATATATATATATATATATATATATATATATATATATATATATATATATATATATATGTATATATATATATGCAATATTTGGGCTTGGGTTGAAAATATGAGGAGGGGTTGACAAGCCTCTCCCTCTGTCAGGTATTCTTACCCTTGTCAAAGTATTGCTTATATTTTAAAACAAATACCATGCATTTTATATAACTGAACCACAGAGCCATCCATTGACAATTAGTAAATAAACAACTGAACAATTATGATTTACTATGATTCAGCTTATTCTCTGTTTCTTTGGTTGACTGTATAGATTCCTTATTTTATGCTAGTACTCCATTAAGCAGTTCAATTGTTTTGCATAAAATCACAAAGGCTAAGTTTTTATCTTCATATCATTTAGTTTCTCTCTGTCCAAAATAAAAAAAAGAAGCCGATTTTAAAATCCGCAAGATGTGCTTCTTGTGATTTTACGCCATTATTAATTCCTTGAGTTTAATTAAGAGTTTTTGTAAGTACAAGATTTTGTATGTACAAGATTTTGTATGTATCCTACAGATGTTCCAGTCAGACCAGCAAATGCAATGAACAGCCATGTAATAGTGTGGGCACCGCACAATGTATAAACTACGATAATATCCGTCGTATCTGCAAGTGCAAGGCTGGTTACACTGGACAGGACTGCGAGACAAACATTGGTGAGTGTTCATTGGTCACAGTTATACGAAATTTATGAGGATTTTGGGTTTCTTTTCTGAAGATTTGTTTTTATATCATTTTTTTCATGTTAAAGAGAGTACCTACTACCTGTTATGCTAACATCAGCACGAGACTATTTTTGTGAAATAGAGAACACGAAAACACCCTAATATATTGTCTTAAAAATCTGAGTGTGTTTAATTGATAAAGATACTAGTACAATATGAACTTGAAATATTTCACAGACAAGCTTAAGTAAAATCTTAGAATGAAAATTTTTAGACATGGCTATTTTTTTCTGGGAAAAAAAACCCCACACCATTTATTTAAAATTCTTTGCTTAAGATGATAAAAAATAAATGCTAGCTGCTACAATACTTTCCATTGTATTTTTAGACGACTGTGCCTCTAACCCTTGTCTGTATGGAGGGACCTGTAGAGACCTAGTCAGTGGGTATTCCTGTACTTGTCCTACTGGATACCAAGGCACCCGCTGTCAGAATCGAGTCAATCCCTGCAGTCTGAATCGGTGTAGCAATGGTCAGTGTGTAGATGCTTATTCCATGGACCTCTTCAAGTGTATATGTCAGCCCGGATATCAGTATGGTGCGTTGAGCTTTTTTTTTTGCTAATACAGTGTAATGATTTACCAGGAATTAAATATTTGTGTTTTAAAGTTCTGTTTAATTTTATGTATGTACAAGATGTAATTTCATTCAGCAGTATAGGGTTTATTGACAAAAGTAACACAATTAAGATGTGCACATTGTTTGAACCAATTTCTTATTACAGTGGCGGTGGACAAACTTTTCTTATAATTTGTTGAGTAAGGGCGTTTTTGTGCTTTGAGGCTCATTACAAATATCATGATATATGATATGAATATTGTTTTAAAATTACATATTTGTACTTCGTTTAAAAAAATCCATTTGTACCCTTCTTGCACTGATGACTAAAGGTCTTGATTTTTAGGGAGGAAGTAGGCTTTAAAGGTTTTAAATTTAAGAATCAACTTTTTATGGTTTGCATAATGGTGCTCCTCTCCTGCTTTCTGAAGGTCTGATCTGTCCATATGAGATGTACAATGGCAATGGAACAAGTTTGACTCCGTTTTCTACACCAATTGGTACAATCACAATTGGTAACTGTCGTCAGCAGTGTGACAATTTACAGATCTGTCAGGCGTACACCTTTGCAGAAGGGACCTGCAAACTCTATCAAACTGCTCCCACGGATCCAACTATCACTGCAGCTGCTGGGTCAACTCTCAACATAAAGAAATGCATCTACCCTGATGGTAGGGTTATAATGGTTCACCTAAAATACAAATTGTTGCAACCAATAAAACTAGATACATGTAAACATGAATAAAGTTGGCCAACAGTACATGTGTTGTACAATGAAATTTGAAAATTATGGTGCTGATTCATAGGTTTTATTCTATCAAAAATTAATGTTTAATTTTAAAATGCTGATCTGAGGAGGACTTTGCTGTAAAGCTGTGAATTAAAAACAAGTTTTTCAAAAATATATTGTGCTTTTTATTTTTCAGATGACTACTGGAGTCCTTGGTATGATCAGGGTCCACCAAATGGAGGAAGTGAGGCAGAGAAGAGAGTGCAGCTCTCAACGGTACGTGGGGTGTAAATGTAATGGGTATAAAGTATTAAGTTGTACTTGAAAAGTGGGGAATTATTGCAAGAGGCAGGTGATTAGTTGCAATGTCATTAATAGTTTAGAATTCATGTGTTAATTTTAATAACGACTTCATGGGTTATAATGCATTTTTACCTGGAAATGAAAGTACCGGTAATTTGATTTTTCTGTCTCTTTTTTTAACTACTGTATATAGGAAACATCACTTGCTTGCTTGCTCAAGTGTTTTTTTAGTACCATATTATATATATATATAATAATATGGATAAAACCATAATATGGTACATGTACTAAGATTATGGCATAATATGGTCTATACTGTATATTAAGGTAATTGTGATGATTTAATTTTCGCTTTTTTCGCAATCATTTATACACCAAAAAATATTCAATACCCAAAGAGTTTGCTGTAAAAAAAAACTTTTTAAATCGCAAAAATTACTGATGCAAATAAAAAAATGTAACAAATTTTCCCCATTTTCACAAATATACGGTAATGCCACAAGCCAAATATTAAGAAAAGGCCTTTTTTTTCATGCATTTGCAATTTTACAAGATTTTGCTCATTTTAGTGATCGAGATTTTAGACAAACAACTATTGGTCAGTGATGACTCGATCATGTCAAAATTATTGTTTTATATAACGTTATGTGGACATTTTCTGTTTAATTTGTAATAAAGATATGTTTTAATTTTATTTGATGCTTTACCTTATAAACATTGATATTGTTCTGTTGTACATGTATTACATGATTATTTATGTCATGTATAAATATTTTTTTTTAGTATGGAGTAAATGTTTGTAACGGTACAGAGCCGATTGATGCAGAGTGCCGTGTGGTTGGATCTAAAGTGGCATCTTCTGGAACAGGGGATACATTCTCCCTGCCGTGTGGAGTGGAAGGAATAGAGTGTACTGACCAGGTCAATAACCCATGTGAAGACTACGAAGTGCGCTACAAGTGTCCTGTTTATAAAGGTATGTGAATCAAAATTTCTATGTATATAATCTTAAACTATTGACAGTGATTTTCCAGACTACTTAAACTATATTGTAAATTTTACCACATATAATCTTGGAAATGTTAATGTAAAGTAAATATTTGCAAAATAAATAACAGCTGCAGTAGTTTAAAAATAAAGATTATAACATGTCAAAGAGTTTTAATCAAAAATGAAAAACAATTTAACCACTCTAGCGGCATGACATGTATTGAAAATACATTTCGAAATTTTTTTACTCCTGCTAAAAATATCCCTCATGTGAGTGTTATTTTACATGGAAATTGCAAAATCTTGCTCAGTAATTATGTCTATATTTCCAGTAAGGCATTATTATCCCGTTCTGCCTGGGTTAGCCCACACCAATAGAACATGACAGTCCCTAGCTGGTACATTGTATCATTAAGTTTTCTCTGCTATGTCTTTTTGAAAATCACCAATTCCCATAGAATATTCCGTGTGTTTACATACAGTACGTCTCTACAATGCAAACATCAGATATATATTCACCATGTCAGAGAAAGTATTATTGCATATTTCAGTATACCGGTACTCTAAATTTGCTGTTATATACCTGTGCATGATATTTTGCTCACAATGTATGATCGATGGTTTTATCACTGCTGTTTATGTTAGAAGCAAATAAATTATAAAGTATAATTGTTATGGGGTTTATCTTTTACTTTTTTACAGGATTTCAGAGCAACACATGCAATTTGAAGGATCACTGTCTCTCCAACCCTTGTATGAATGGAGGAGCATGTTCTTATAGATTTAATGACTTTGTGTGCAGCTGTCCCAGTGGATACACTGGAAAACTCTGTCAACATGATATTGATTCCTGTCAAACCAATCCCTGCCTACAAGGGGGGACCTGTATAGATAAACCAGGGTCCCAGGGATATGAGTGTCAGTGTCCTGCTGGATACGGAGGTAAGCAAGCATCGCTTGGTCAAGCAATGAACGAAGTTATTTGATGAATTTATTAAAGCGTTATAATAAATATGGAGGTTTTATATATTTATTATGAGCTAGCTAGCTTTCACTTCAGAGAAGAAATTTGTGAGTGTTAGATTTTATTAGCACCTGGGGGAAGCCACTAGAGTGGTTCTGAGTGTTAATAATTGGTTTACATTTTAATTTTCAACAGATTGAGTGTTTTATGAATTCAGTATCCATGATCTTTTTGCTTTCTAATAACCAATTTCAATTATCTGTCTCTGTTTCATAATTTCTGTAAAACATTTTGACTGGTGGTACATATATATATGAAGATTACTAGAAAAAATATGAAAACTTTATAATTTCTCACATTATGAACATGCTCTGGAGCTTAAAATTTGCATAATTATATGTAATTTTAGAGTGAACATACTTATCGAAATAATTTGAAATATCATGCAGTTTAATTGCTTTTAAAAACTTAATTCTTAACTTAATTAAGTTTTAATTCACCATAACTATTATAATCATTTTCCTGATGTGTATACTAATGTAAGACATATGACAAGATTTCTGATGTTTGATTTATTTACAACTAGGGTCCATCTGTCAGAGTAACATCAATGAATGCTCATCAAACCCCTGTGATCCTGTTGGAAGTTTTAAGTGTAGTGATGATGTAAATGATTACGTGTGTGACTGTAAACCTGGCTACACAGGGAAGAATTGTTCGGTCAGTATTCACGCTTCACATCCTTCAATCATTATTTTTGTTTTAAAATTCAATCTACCTTATATAGAAAAACAATCTTAAATATTAAATGCGTTAAATTACTAGTGTTAATTAACTTTAATTGATGTGTGCAGTATCTAAATTTATATCAGATATGAAATTTTAAACATATTGACTTAATTTTCTCAAAAGTTTGTTGTATTGAACTATTCTATAAGTATAAAGAAAACATGAAATCGCTGTGAGTAAAGGTTGGTTTAATTACAGTATGCAGTTTTTACAATAATCCTGTGTGTATATACATGTATAATGTTCCATCTTAATGAATATATAACCTTAAAAGCACTCACTTATCTTTTCAACCTCTGTCTACTGTATAGTACTACATTACATGGATGTGAGCACATTCTTTGCACATTATCTCCTCAGCCTTCCTGAATTGGGTTAATTTTCTTTTTCAGACTGAAATAAATGAATGTGATGCTGAGCCATGTATGCATGGAGGTAATTGTACAGACAGAGTCAATGACTTCCAGTGTACATGTCCTGAAGGTTGGACAGGCAAGCGCTGTGAGATGATTTATGACGAGTGTATGGTCAACAACAAGTGTCCCAGCTCCTCACAGTGTCTCAACATCTTCAAAAAATCCTACTGCAAGTAAGTAAGCTTGAAATATATGGATCAGTATTTTATGTCATAATTTTCTCACTTTTAGTATCATGGCCTCTATTTAAAAGTGTAATCAATTATAAATATAATTCTTGAAATTTTAATCTATAGGTGTCCTAAGAACACTTACGGAGAAGTTTGTGAGAATAGTCCAAACATTTGCCGTGATCTGAGACCCTGCTTGAATTCAGCCACATGTACTGCAGGTGTCAATGCACTGTCTAAATGTACCTGTCCTAATGATGGTAAGAATTTCATGGATGATGCTTTCTATCTTAATCAAGCATCAAATCAAAGTATTGAAAAAATTGACTTAAAAAAAAAAGAATTATTGTGATGGACATGCAGAATTATTCAAGGCTTTAATATTAACATCAAACCTTCCATTTTGTTTTGAATTGTTGACTTAGGATTTTAGTAAAAAGTATTGGACTAAAGTGAAGAAGTATTTTTGTCAATACGATTATATCTTATGCTTGTAGACTATCGTGGTATTGGATGTGAAATCATGGTTAACCATTGTGGTGACCCAAATAAGTGTGAGAATGGAGGAACATGCGTCAACTTGGCACCAGGATTTAGATGTGACTGCCCACCAGGTAAAAAATTATCAGATTATTAATTTCTAATTACAATTGTTTAACACTTTAGCAAATAAAGCACCTATGTGTAAAGGGTTGGAAATAATGCACATATTCTTATGCTTTAATTGGTATTGCCAATTAAAATGGATGAATTATAAGGTGAGCAATACTGTAGGTTACTGGTTGCAACAATTTTTGGAGAAGCTTTTTATTAAGGTCTTCCATTTCCAACGGAAGACCTAATTGTTATTGCTTTGTTTCTTTTTCCCCAATATTAATTTTTTTTTCTGTAACGTTTTCTCAAAATTCCTTCCGCCAATTTTAATAAAACTTTCAGATCTTATTCAGCACAAAATTTATAAGAAATTTATTCATCAATTTTTTGGTCATCACTTCCAGTCCTGAGATATTAGGATTTTATGTTTTTGCTTGTTCACGATTTTTCTCCAAAAGTATTATAGATAGAAATTTCAAATTTTCAGGGATGGTAGAAAGTCTTTAGCCACAGTGTCTCGCGCATATCCCATTGTCCGCAGTCACTTCCGGTTGTCACCGGAAGGAAACAAAAAACATATTTTTCAATTTTTTGTTTTGATTTTTTTTTCTGTTATTATTTGATAGAGACACTTTATTAACTTTAGAATATGAAATTTGTTTTAAAATCAATCCATGCATTCTCAAGATTTAAGGTCTTCAAAGTCCTGAAGTGAGAGTCCGCATAGCTCAGTTGTTAGAGTGGTGGACTTGAGCCCAGAGGACGCGGGTTCAGTCCCCGAGTGCGGATTATTTTTTCTTCCTTAATTGTGTAAAGATTTATGATTTTACATTTGAAATGATAGATTTTACTTATTTCCAATATAAGTTTATCAAAAATCACAATATGATAGCGATTTTTGAAGTATAATCTAAGAATAATTATATATCTATTGAAAATCCTATAGAAGGTTAAACGGAATTTGATGAAGTGTTAAGAAATGAGAGAAAGGAACAACTATCCCTACATTGGCTACTTTATGGTGCACTCAAATGGATGATCTCTCGTTGCTAGCAACGAGCATCTAGTTGTTTATATTTTATGTTTTCATTTGTATATTCCAATGTCCATTATTATTAATTATAAATATAATTATTTGTGATTTCAAGTGAGATAACTTTTGACATCAATTTTTTGCATGATTTTGAAAAACTAGTCGGTGCAGATTACAACACTTTTGTTGTTACGGTTTTAAGTCACAATTTCTCCAGGGTCAAGCACAGCACTGATTTTTCTAATTTTATGATTCAAAATTGATATAGCACAGGTTACTATATTTACAACTACAGTATTGATGATTATATACATGATTTTATGTTTGATAGGTTACTCTGGTGCTAACTGCAGCATAAATGTTAATGACTGTACCAACAACTGTCCTAGTACCAGCACCTGCATTGATATGGTCAACGCCCACTACTGCAGGTGCCCTCTTGGGAAGACAGGGGAGTCATGTATAAGAAGTAAGGAAATTAAGGCATTCCACAACCATAAAATCAAGCCATGATTCCAATGGATTTTAAATAATAGGAAGATACATGTACTGATATAGCAGTTAAATGCAGTTTTGTATATAAAAAGTAGGAAGATATCGATAAACAATCAAATACAGTTTTGTATAGTAAAAAAAACTTTAAATGTTTTATTATTCAGTTGCTTTCATTGATTATTTTATTGATAAGGTACCAGATAATAATATTTTTTTGTTCTTTGGTTAAAAAGTAAGATGTATTTTGTGGATGGAACAAAGAGGGTTTTCACTGTCAGGGTGCATTGGCATGAGAATCCATCAATAGTTGATGAAATCTCGTTGTGAATATCAGCCAGTTGTTGGCCAGGGAAACTATAAACGGAAAATTTGATGTCTACATACCAGTACATGATGGATTTGTCCTTTCAGATTTGGACCCCAATTATGACCTGTACTTTTACCTGAATAGCCAGGATGGCTATGCGGCCCTGCCCTACCCCATCTACTTGAGTGGGAGCTCCTTCTCCCTCAGTGTCTGGGTCCGCTTCTACCAGTCCTCTCTCACAGGAACCTTCCTGACCATTTTCACTGCAAAGTAAGAATCATATGTTCATCAGAAAAAGCATGATCAATAGTTATTCAAGAAAGTCAGATTAAAAATCATATTCAAGATGGCTGTAACTACAGGTAGCATTAAAAAATAAAAGCAGGACCTTGCATGGATATATGTATTTATGAAATATTTATATTTCATTTCATTTGATTACAACATTTTCCAATGCAGTAATCAGACATGTTCATAATGTTAATTTGGTATTATCCTCTGTGCAGGTCTGCCAACAGCCTGGCTGGTGTGACAAAGTTCCTGTCCCTGGACAACCAAGGCTTGGCTGTCTACGACAAAAATGGTCAGAATCCACAGAGGGCCGCCTACCAACAGCAGACGGTCACTGATGGACAGTGGAACTATGTGGTGGTTTCCTGGAACAAAGACAACGGGTTTGACTTGGTGGTCAACAGTCTGAGACAGAGTCAGATTCCCACCACCCCCTACACATCAATGATGGCCGAAAAGTAATCAACTCTGTGTTTTACCATCACTACACAGGGTTGTCTCTAAAAATTGAAATAGAAGGAAAAAATGAAAAAGTAGAAGGCGGGTCTGGGGGGTCTAGCTTATTGTGTTTGAATGCAATAATAGGCTGGTAATTACATCATAATAGACGGGGGAATTCCCCCCACCCCTGGTCTTAGAGACAACCCTGACTACATTTGTAAAATCATGTGTTTGTTGAATGGTGTATATATATGTATACATTTTTGAACAGCAATATTTTTTCATTTTATGATAATGAACTAACAATGAAACATTTGTCATACTAGAGATTATTTTCCTTCCAGTATATGGGTCACTCTTGGTGCAGACTTTGACAGCACAATCATGCCAAAAGCAAATGATGGTTTCCGAGGCTATGTTAGCCAGCTCAATATTTACAACCGAGGACTGAGCTTTGAAAATGAGATGCCTCAGCTAATCCCTGATCCACGAAAGGTATTCAGTGGGTCCATTTTACGCTGGAATGAGTTTGTGTACCACCGTGGTGTGCAGCCCGTGTATCCATCAAGTGCCCAGAAACCCTGCACTGGAGCTAACTGTGTCACCTACAGTAAGTTGACTGAATTTGTTGGTGAAATGATAGGAGTATTGTTATACACAGTTATAAGAAAATGTCATTTACTGTATTAGACTAAGATAAGTTCCATATCAATATTAACTCACTGACAAAGAGGGCCAAACCAATCCTTCAGAGTATATAGTTAAGTGGAACCTGAGAATGGGAGCTTTGTTAGTTGAAAGAGTTAAATCTTATGTTGCTTGCTTGATTAGACTTTTACTCCCTTAAGGAGCATACCGGTAATCTACTGACAACACTTATGTAGTAGTTGGGAGCTATATGGATCATGGATATTGGCCTGGGTAGCTCAGTGGTACAGACCCTGATACATGCTAGTACACCAGTTGCACGGTTCCGTTCTTTTTGAGCGGTACATTTTGCTTTGTGAATGGTACAGTTCGTTTTGTGAACGGTACAGTTCGTTTTGTGAACAGTACAGATCGTTTTGTGAAAGGAACGTTTCATTTTGTGAACGGTACAGTTCGTTTCTTGCACGGAACGGTTCGTTATAGAGGTGTAATAGCATGTTTCGGGTCTGTAAAGCTCCTGTTTATCTTTGTTCTAAGCATGATGTTGTTTGCAATCATATGTGGCAAAATAGAAAGAATAATTGTTCTTTTCCAGACAAGAAGTTCCCAGTCTTCACAACACCATGTCCCTCCAATGTGTACAAGGTGTCAGCAGACAGATTGACCTCTGTGACCTGGACTGAACCCATCCCACAAGGTGCCACCATACAGGAGAGTACCTACAAATCAGGTACATAGGAATTCTAAGTGCATAGTTTCATAAGCCACTAATGAATGTTATTTGCAGTGATTATAATATCATGTAGATTGACAGAGATATACGGTCAAACTTCGATCACTATCTCGAACTAGATGGGACCATTTAAAATATTCGAGATATCTTAGAATTTTAAATATCAAGGGTAAAATACTTTTTTTTAAAAGTGGTTGGAACTTACAAATCACTGTGACATATCCATTGTAGTCGAGATATCAGTGTTTGAGATATCGAAGTTCAACTGTACTTCAGAATTATAATGTTGAGCAAGTTCTTTGATTTTCCAAAAAAATTACATGGATGAAATCAGTTTTACTGGTAGATAACAATAAAGGGCTTTCCCATGTTCGAAATGAATAAGATATACTAGTATGAATTAAGCATGTTATGCCATTAACATGAAATCATATTTTTGTTGTTTGTTTTCATGAATAGATCGATATATTATTTCTTCATCATCATTATATGTTAATAATTATTCACTAGATGTTAATTTTGCGGAGTTTTTATTTCAGCAAAAATGGTGAAAATTAACTCCTTGAGTTAATGAAATTTTCTGCTATACAATAGAGAAACTTAAGATAAAAGTTGAACAGGAGTATGAAATATTAATTGTTAATTTAAATGGTGTATGATTTTTTTAATTGCAGGAGACACATTCTTGTGGGGCAAATACACCAACACATACGCTATTCGTGATGCAGCCAATAGCTCAGCATCCTGCTCCTTTAATATATATGTGATGCGTAAGTTATTATGCATATTTTTTTAATGTTTAAAATATTTTTAAGCTTGATATGTGTACGGGTATATTGTTACTGGTTTTATAAAAGTGAATCTGTTGTACAGACAATTTCCATTGATATTATTTTTTACAAAATCAATTGTGTTTCTAAATTAAAGAGAGAAAAAAAAACAAAGTTACTCAGTCAACTTTGCCAGTGAATATAAGAAATAGAACATTCTGATCCCAATGAAGGAAGGCATTTCCAGAATTAGAGGGAATATTATTGACATGCCCAGATATTTTCACATGAAGTCAAAAATATTGTGGAACAAATTAACTTATATATCATTACATAAACCGGTAGTTTGTTTTCATTGCATCCGTTTTGAAAAGTTTTGTTTCTTATATTTATGTACAGATATATAATTAAATAAAAATGGATTTATATTTATTTTCATATTTGTATTTTTTATCTGTAGGTGAGCAGTGTCCAGATCCTAACCCCCCACATCTAGGTACAAGGACCTGTGAGAGGAGCTACAACCCTTACTTTGGGTGCTCCATTGGGTGCACTGATGCCAATCGTAGGATCGATCGGTACACACCTAAAGTTTACACCTGTGGACCCTCAGGAGCTTGGAACCCATCCAATAGAAATATTCCACTTCGTTTCCCGTCTTGTGGACGTAAGTCATTGGATAATAGTCTCACAAACATATTGTAATATGTTTAGATACTGGATATTCATTTTGTGGAAAAATTCATCATTGTCCAGTTGTTCTTACATTTAATTCAACTAAGGAATCGTTTTATGAGTATTATGAGGTTGATCATTACTGTCGGTGCATGATCAAATCTATCATACAGCCCTTCATGCTTTATTGGATTTGATTTCACCCTGACGGCAATGGTCGACTCCATGTTTCATGATTCCTTCTTACTTATGCATGTATAATTTTTCAAATTGCACTACCAGTATCAAAATTTTAAGGTATTTACAATTTTAAGTTGGGTTCACTTTGTATGATTACACAAACCCTGCTTGCATCATAACAAAATGTCATTTGCGTCGTTGATGAAATTATTTAACTTTACATTAAAAATATAGTGTTATCACAGACAATTAATGTAAACATTGTCCATCAGATCACAAAACATTTAATTCCTTTGTAAATTTTTACTTCAGCTTTGGGATATGATATGTCTTTTGTTTATAATTAAGTGAGTTTGTTAAACAAGTCTTGAAAATATTCCTAATATGAAATTTGAAGTTTCTGGTTTCTGTCGAAAAAGTATATTGTATTGCATATTATCATATACATGTACATGTGCACGTATTGATTATAAGGAATATGATATTGATAAAAGAGTTCTTTTTCAGTGGAACAGAACAGAGCAAGAAGGAGACTTGTGATAGATCTGGCGTATCCCAACATTTCCACCTCTTTCTGTGAAGGAGTGAAGGATACCCTGGCCCAGAAACTAAAACAAGCTTTTGCCTCCATTGACACGAGATGGACCAATCAGATTTGTGGTCAGCCTGACTGCAGTGACGTGACTTTTGTCATCAACTGTCAGGCTAATTCGAATGGACGAAGGAAACGTCAAACGACAATAATAAGTCCAACCTCAGTCGACATCACCATTCCCACATCACTGTAAGTGAATGGACTTGTTAATGGACCATAGGTTTTCAGGATTAATTTGTTTTAATTTGTGGGTGCATGTGTACCATCTTATTCTAATGGATGTATGAAGTGATTGTGTGATTGAAGTACATTTACACATTGAATTAATTGAGTTTCTTCATTGTTGAACTACCTGACATTATATAGTTCTAATGTACATGTGTATGATGTGCTCTGTTTAGTTTTGACACTATCATTACACTCTAGGGCCACACTGACTAGATCAAGTCCTGCAGAGACCTTAACTGTAGAGGAAATTCTGACTAGAAGTGTCCTGGAGTCCCAGCTTTTTGACTTTTCGGTGAGATTTCATTCGATAAATTAATGGTGAAAATACTTAAATATATTGCAAATTCATACGCAGAGTATGTTAGGTACCTATATATCATTTTTAGTGTACTATCAATATGCAGCTAGGAAATTAACATTGGATTATCATTTCAGGAAATGCTAAGATGATGTTCTGTATTAATTTTTTTTAAGCTGATATAAATCATTTGTTTAATGCATACACTGTTATTAATTTGTGTCGCTGAGTTTGTGGGGACTGCTGTTTTATTCATTAGACTCTCCAGTTTAACTGTTGCGGTTATTCAGAAAGCTGGTACTAATATAAGTCATATGTCACTATGCCACTTTTATTTTATGATTATAAGAGTTACTAATGTAATGTAAAATCTAATACAAATCAGGGTGAACAATAAAGTACATGATATATTTATATATTGCACTTTGTAGACAACAATTCCGAATGGATCACCTGACCTGAACTCCTTCACTATTGACTCGTCAGAGAGTTGTCCTACTGGAGAAACAGTGGTGGATGGCTATTGTGGTACAGTTCTTAATCTGTTCAACAACTCCATTTTGCATTTTTCTTAATTATACCTCTTATTTATCTCCTTCTTTTACCTCCATTTTTTATGTGACTCTTTCACAATACAGAAAGCTAGGTTTTTAAAGGTGTATGCCGCGGGTAATCGTTTTCCGATTTTCTTCATAAATTTTCCACTTCTTCAACATTTATAGTCAAGTGTGGTCCAGGAAATTTCTTCAATAGCAGTACCCTTGTTTGTGAGGATTGCCCAGTGGGAACGTACCAGGATCAGGATGATCAGACTTCCTGTACTCCATGTCCCCAGGGATCCACAACACAGACTGTAGCCAGCCCTAGCAGCTCAGACTGCAAAGGTAAGCCTTGTTAATTCTTATTCAATAAAACCAATATCTGCAATAACTGAATACTGTAAACCAACTGTAGCCAGCCCAAGTAGCTCAGACTGCAAACGTACGCATTAGTAAGCAATTCCACCTCTGTACCTATATACAAAATGCATCTTTTCTTTTTTTTTCTTTTCAGATTTTGTCAATTCTATCAATTAAACACATTCATTTGAAATTCATTTTGGGTTAACACAAATTTGTATGTGAAAAAGGGGGGGGGGGTGCGGTAACTGGGGAAGAAATTTTTCTTATTACTGTGATTTAGGAAGGAAAATCAAGCATGTGTGTCTCTCAGTCCATTAATATTGTTCAAACAATAGGATTATATACCCGATAGAATCATTTGTTTTACTAGCTATCATTCATCAAATCTTCATATTTTATTTGTCAATGACAATTAAAATAAGGCAAATGTTAACAATCTTTATTCCATGTCCCAATTTCAAAATATCTCTTTTGTTGGGTATAGATATAACACATACTGTCAAACTAATTATCTTGAATACAATGGTGCCAAAACAAAACTTCAAGGTCAAAATACACAAAGATACCTCATGGTTTTTTTTCTCACCATGCTACACTTTCAAATGGTTCCGCCTTTTCAGTTTGTCCAGTCTTAAATTTGCAAACTATCAAAGGGGACACAAGGGGCAAAAATAAAACATGGGCGAATATTTCCCTGTATACAGCATTGAATTAGTTGATGTTCAAGTTCATTTTCAGTTAACAGATATTTGTTGTTCATTTTGCTTTCCTGTTGTCTTGGGATAGTCCTTTATATTTATTTTGTATTTCAGCTATTTGTAACCCTGGACGCTATCAAACAGGAACAAGGTGTGATCCCTGTGGGGTGGGCTTCTACCAGAGCCAGTCTGGGATGTTCTACTGTGACCCATGTCCTGTGGGTCAGACCACACGAGGGACCACTTCTACAACTGCATCTGAGTGCTACAGTAAGTATTAAATCGTTATATCAAAAAAGTTATTTCATTTCTTAATCACGTACCACATGCATTTACCAATATGCAAATCTAAACTTGTCAGTGACTTGAATCTTAAACTGGACTTTAACTTGAGCCACAGTAATATTGCAACTTTAAGTAAATCACACAAAATACAGAGCCATATTTAGTTTCATTACAGAACAATTAAAAAAATACATGTATCAGGTGCAAACAAATACCTGTATATTGTCTAAGATAGAAAATAATGATTTGTTGTTCAGTTTACTGGTATAAATTGCTAGAACCTAAATGAATTTGTTAAATATAGCTGCCCATTATGTCTTTTGTGTCTTTGGGCGAGGCTGTTTGACTATATGATTGATATATATTTGATAAATCTGCCAAGATAATATCTTTTGATATCCACACAAAAATGAAACTACTAACTGATACTGAATGAATAAAGATTTTAGAAATGATGATCATATGAAACACTCTCTTTGCTTTTATATTATGTAAACTATATCATAAAATGAAACATCTTATATTAATTATTAGTACTGTTACTTTGAAATGTTTTTATAAATATTGATTCTAATTTTTTTTTATTTTTTTTTTTGGGGGGGGGGGGGGTGTATGTAATATTTAAAATGTGTATATGTATACATGTGTAATCCGTACTACTTTATTAAATGGAATATATTGATATTAATAAGTGCATGCATTAACTGCAAATGTGTCAACTTGCTTTGTTTAAGAGCCTTTTAAAAACTTTTACCACTACTCTGTCTGCCTAATGAAAAATTTGAAAAATGAAAATAAAAAGGATGAAAAGGAAGCTAAAAGGAAAACACCCTTTATTTTTAAAACTGCAATTTGCTTTTGAAAACAAATTTTTAAAACTATTCATTGTTCATTGTTAACATCATTATTAATATTTCCTCAATATAAGCCAACCAAAACAGGAATTACCATCTGTAACTTGTACCTTTACAGTAAATTACATTTAGAAATTTGTGACTTTTTGTAATATTGGTTCATTTGAATGTGATTTAAGAAATAAAGTACGAGTTTTAGTGAATGTTGCAGAATAACCCCACGGTTTCGAAATGTTGTTTTGAAATATAAAAGCCTCGGCGTTATACGAATATTACTACTAAACGTTATATATTTTACATAAAAACATGCATTGAAAATGTGCTAGGGAGGTCCTAGGAACAGCCGCATAATTGATCTCTTAAAAATAAACATTTGAGGCAATACACATCGTTTTGACTTGAACTAACACATGAAATTAACATAGTTTTAAAACTTTTTACATTTTGAAGTTGTACTTTCATGATCAGTGCAAGACAAATACGTATTTCTGATTTGATAATTTACTGATGACGTTCGTGGTATATTGGAGAATAATGTCCGCTGCATTTCTTTGATCTAGGCAATAACTGTAGTAGTCTAGAATTATTTTTTTTCGAGAAAGTGGTAATATTTCAATACGGAAGATTTTTTGATAAGTCTACTTTGTGTTGATATGGTGTATATTTAAAGCAGAAAGTCTCGATATCACACATTTTGAATTGAATTCTGCAGATGACTGTAACCCAGGGTATGAGCTGTCCTCCAATGGAGTGTGTGTACAGTGTGCCATTGGTACATACAGAGTACTGGGCACGCCAGCCGTGTGTGTGGCCTGTCCCTCAGACAAAACAACAGCAGCAAGGGGCTCCACCAAAGCAACCGACTGCTCTCTAAGTAAGTTGATTCAATTCCTTGCTAGATATTGCCATCTTAACTAATGTCAAAAGGAACTTAGATAAAAGATGAAAATTAATTTGCTATAATGTTTAGATAAGTCTTTAGGGTTAGATGATTATTTACCTCTTTCTTTTTCAATTAAGTTGGGTTCATTGAATTTGTTAAGATTATAAAGTGATGTACATGCATGTATTGTACAAATGTTAAAATTTTTATTTTAAATTTTTATGAAAATGTTTTTTTTTAATTTTCTATTTACAGCATCTTGTCTCCAAGGCTTCAAAAGAGATGGTGAGCCTGGAACGTGTGTTAGATGTGAGAAGGGCACCTATCAGGACGAGAAGTGGCAGACGTCATGTAAATCCTGCGGCGGAGTGCGATACATGACAATGAATGATGCCTCAACCCAAAAGTCAGACTGTATCTGTAAGTATAGCCAGATCAGCTGTTCACCAAACTGTAAGGAAACTAGGTCAGTTATTCTAATCTCTAAGGAAACTAGGCCAGTTGTACTGATCTGCAAGGGAACTAGGTCAACTGATATCTGCACCTAGGTCAACTGGTATGATCTGTAAATATAAGGAGAAAGGTATCATTTGTATTGGTTTCATTGTGTACAATACAATTGTGTTATAAAGATCATTAGATATGATTTTAATTAAATACGATAAAGATGGTCTCACAAAGGTAATGCCTTGTCTTGCTGAGCACTGTAGTCTTTGATTACTTAGCTATGTTTTGCTCTGATTTTAATGCTCTTTTCAGTCTTCTGTGAAAGTGGTCAGGAGGTTAACAACAGCACTGGTACCCCGACCTGTGTGAACTGTCCTGTGGGTACATACAAAGACAACACTGTGGACCCCACCAGCAAGTGTACTCCCTGCCCAGGGGGCAAACTGACACCCACAACAGCATCAGACTCCATTAATGACTGCTCTATTTGTAAGTACCGGGTACATGTATTATATGCAATAAGTAGGGGGGATTTGACTTCTTACTGTGTCAGTCAAAATAGACCTTTATGATATTGCGTTTGGAACTACATGTACAAAATTTACATTGTCACACATGAGAAAGATATTGACTGAAAATAAATTATGGTTATTCATGTATCTTTGACCATTTTACAAATTTTTATGTTTTTTTGTCTCTAAAAATTAAAATCTTTAATGATTTGGAGCATTGATGGATCATTTTTTATTCTTCATCTTTCACTCTCTCTTCTTTATAGTCCGTTGTGGTGCTGGTTACCGGCCCAATGCAACAGGAGACGGCTGTGATCCGTGCCCCTATGGCACCTACCAACCTCAGGCTGATCAGGAGAACTGTACTATGTGTAGTAGTGGATATAGTACTTATCAGATTGCCTCAACCCAGCCCACAGACTGTAAAGGTATAAACATCAAATATTGTAAATTCCTTATATTAATACACGAATACTTAATTCCGCAATACCGCTGTTTTGTATCAAATCGCGAGGATATAAAATCGCGAACGCGGAACTTTTATCCTTATTTCTTATAGTTCTCAACTCTAAAAAAAAAAATAATGGTGAGATTTTTAAATCCGCGATGGGTGTTGCTCGCGATTTTACGTGGATATTAATTCCTCGCGTTTAATTAAGAATCTACAGTATGGCTCAAATCCATCCATAGCTAGGATTCAGAAACATACTGTAATTATCTATTCAATTGAGTAAACCATTAAATATACAAGAGGTTTCTCCCTCAAAATGGCAGCAATCCAATCTATTTAGAATGATATGTGTTCGATACTGTACATTCCTAATTAAACACAAGGAATTAATATCCACATAAAATTGCAAGAAGCACATCTCACAAATTTTAAAATATCACTTTTTATTTTCGGAGAGATTTGACTATACTTGAACTGTGATAAAAATTTGGCATTCGCAATTTTATATTCTCGCGATTTGATGGAAAACGGTTGAATCACTGAATTTAGTACACACATAAAATACGGAATCTACAGTATCCTAATTTTGAGGACGTACAGTACATTCAATCCAATACCTACTGTTATTGTTGTATAGTAAAAATCTTCAAGTTTCAAGAAAAGGCCTTAATTTTTCTAGTGTTTTGTGAATCTGGAAAAATTCGCAATGAACAAAGTCAGACCTGTGAAGTTTGTCCGGTTGGGTACTACAAGACAAACACTGATTACAAATTCAACAACTGTACCCGGTGTCCTGAGAACTACGTCACCCCTACCACAGGCTCAGATGATGTAGCTGACTGCACAGTTCGTAAGTAAATGCCCGATTTAATACATGTGATAGCATGATAAATTGCAGGTTTTTTTCTTTTGTGACATCTATCTTCTTGCAGAAGGAAGAAAATTTCCATTTTTAAATATCTGAAATTGACATAGTTCGCCTCCCAAAACAACCATTATAATATTCTCTTTCAAATCTAATCCATGTTTTGAACTATCTGTATGGTACACGATACAGAAGTTGTGAACTAATTGAGTTTATTTGGGTGTGTTAGGAGACTGTCCAGCTGGAACAAAGAGACAGACAGGAGACACAGGGTGTGATGGGTGCCTGAGGGGTCAGTACCAGCCTCAGCCCTACCAGACATCCTGTATTAGCTGTCCAGCCAACACCTTCACCCGCGATGTCAACTCCACCAAAGCAACTGACTGTGAAAGTAAGGCCAGCCATTCTTGATAGACATATGTATCTAAACATATATGAAAATCATCTCAGAAGTCTCTAAATGTTAGACCTTCTTTGTAATGTTAACATATGCTTTACTTTTTTATTCAGTCTACTTAAAATTGAGTTTGATTTTCAATTTTTGAAAATTTTTAGCATTCTGTTCATCTGGTGAAGAGAAGAAAGGGGGAGTTTGTATGAAGTGTACGATAGGTTATTTCAAAGACAACAACGTGGATAAATTCTCCGAGTGTACCCTGTGTCCAGTAGAGTTCATCACAGCAAACAATGGCTCAATCTCGCAGTCCGACTGCAACATTGGTAAATCAATTGCACTCTTAAAAACATTTTATGTCTAACTAACCGCTGAGTCATTAGATAATGTTGTAGACAGTTGTTGTATTTCAGAGTATTCAACATTTTTTGTTTTTGTTTAACCTAGCTAATTGTTCGGCTGGAAATTATCGTGATACTGTTTCCAACACTTGCAAGCAATGTGCTACGGGCTACTATCAACCAACTCAGTGGCAGACATCTTGTATTAAATGCCCCACCGACAAAACAACTGAGACGACTGGAGCTTCCTCCCTGAATATGTGCCAGTGTGAGTTTTGTGCAAGAACTCTCTAACTTTTGGATATATAATAGATTATTATTTGCAATTTCAATCATAGCCTTGGGCTGTTTACAGTTTAGAATTAATTGAAGTTGGATTTTTTGTTGTTGCACAGTATAATGTTTGTTACCACAGATTTTAGCTCACTTGGGCCAGAGTTAACAATATATAATTGGCGCAAAGCATTCTTATGTATGATTGTTTTAAGTTTGTTAAAATGAAGACCCATGTCTTCTTTCAAGGGGAGATAATTTAGATTATTGAAAAATTTGTTGGCATTTTTACAAATATCTCTTAACCGTAACTTGTGTGAAAGCATGCTCAGGTAGAGTATATCCAAATTTTACTGTTGTGTGGGCCCATAATATGGGGTTTATTATTTTATCAGTACATAAAAAAATTTGAAGACATATTTTTTTCAAAAATCTTTTCTCGAAAAACATTTGGACAGAAAAGCTGAAACTTGTGTGGAAGCATCCTTAGGGTAGTGTAGATTCAAATTTATTTATATTACTATCAATGAGGTAGGTTGGGGTCACAAATGGAGGGTTTGTAGTACAAACTTTGTACAATAAAGGAACAAATGGAGAAAAATCTTTTTAAAAAACTGAAACTGTTACAATAAAAGGGGCTCAATATTTAACATTAGAATATGTGGAGAAAATTTTGAAAATCTTTTTAAACAAGATATCTATTCTACAAAAATGACCAAATATTTTGTATTTGATATCAGAAAGTTGATTTAATCACAGTTGTGGCTTATATTTGCTCAGGTGAGCGATTTGGTCCCTAAGTCTCTTGTTTTCTGATAAAGGCTGTTACCATAATCAATCTGATTTAAAAATGTCACTGTGGTATGGAAAGTGTATACTGTATATACAATTAATACAATAAACTCACTGTTACATTCAGTAGTACATGTACCGGTATATTATCTATATATAACTCTTTTCAAATGAATAGTCAATTGAAATATTAGCTTACCTGAAAGACATTGACCAGTAAATATTTTTTTTTATCTTGCCGAGCTAGGAATAATATCTAGAGAACATATCCACCATATCAATTGAATGCATATGATTATTCGCGTCTTCAAAACAAGGTGACATCACAATAGGCAATTTTAACAAGGGACGGCAGTGTACTAGCATAACAGTAGAACATATGTAGTATTATTTGTATAGGCAGCAAAATGTCACGGGAGACCACTCTATGCTGAGGATATTTAGCATAAAAATGAACTTGTGAGTTCTTTGCAGAGCAGAGAAAATCAAAACAAATTCTTTTCAAATCCTTTCTTGAATTTTTTCAATATAAGAAACAATTGCTAACTGTAATTTTGGGCAACAATGATTATATGAGCCTCCTTTAGACCATTATATACACCCTCCGCTTCGCGTCTGGCAATATTTTGTCCCGTGGAGGCTAAAATAATCAATGTTCCCCTCAATCCCAGTCAATATTTGTGCAGTATACACAACATTACAGTACATAAATTGTTTAGAATTTTTCACTACAGTGCAGTGCAGTCCAGGGTATGAAGACATCAATGGAAAATGTGAGAAGTGTAAGATAGGATTCTATAAAGCTGAGTATGCAGCTGCCCTTTGTAAAGAATGTCCCACAGGTTTCATAACCTCTGAAGAAGGAACAGAAAATGCAGCCAATTGTACTGTCCGTAAGTGTTTAAAAAGTGTTGTGTACTTCTTTACCTAATTACTGTATGTGTTAATATTTACATTTCAAAGTGTCTTAATTATACCCCCTGCAAACAAAGTTTTGGGGGTATATAGGAATCACCTTGTCCATCTGTCCGTCTGTCTGGCAGAAGAATGCAAAATTCTCTTCTGGTCCATATCTTTCTTATGGAGAAGCATTGAATGTTCTTACTTCACACAAATATTGCTTATGACCAAAGGGTGTGTCATGACCTTGACCCAAGGTCAGTTGAGGAAGTTCAAGGTCATTGTTTCAAAAATGCTAAATTCTGTCGGTATCATGTCTTGTATTTATGGAAATGCTAGAAGCTAAAATTTGACACAAAGCTTGCTCTTCTCAGGCCACATAAAATTATTTTTAGATTCTCATCCCCATTTACGGAATACCATTAAACCTTTTGGGCTTTATTGAACACTGGTCATGTATAATGTGACTGTATGAAGCGAATGAGGTTGAGAGTTAAGTGGAGTTTATAAGAAATTGGATGGACTCATCAAGGGAGTGGCAACATGCATATGGGGTTGTCGGCAAAGCTTAGTGTTTCGTCAGATTTATATGATTATTTCATTAAGACAAACATCTTAAAGCATAATTTACCTACCTGTAGATATAGATACATGTTAGTTACATATCAGAGTTAAACTATGTAGTTATACGCCAATTATATTATTAAACTGCTTAAGTTTGCATAACCATACAGTGATTCGAGTGCTTCAAATGGAGTTCCAAAACTACTATAATGGGTACAAGATACATGTTGTATTACATAATTCCATGTATTATGCATCATTAAGATATTACTACATATTCAATCCTTCAGCTGCCTGTGATCCTGGATACTACCTGACCAACAATAATTGTGAGAAGTGTCCCTATGACAAATATCAGCCAGAGAAATGGCAGAGTTCCTGCATAGAGTGTCCCACCAGCTACGTTACTCAGAAACAGGGTGCTACTAATGTGTCCGACTGTGTGGGTAAGTAGAATTTAGTTTTTATAGAGGAAAATTTGTCCAATTTAATTTTACTATTTGTAGAATACTGAATTACTGGAAGTTTAAAATTTTGATTTTCTTAAAATCACATCCCAGTTATTTCATAATGTTTATGCCAAAACTCTAGTTTTTGTTTGATCAATACAGAAATTCTCAAACTCTGTGCCACAAATTCAATTGATTTTAAAGTAATTCTGTCCTTGAACAGTGGATTGTCTATCCGGTGAGCAGTACCGCCCAGTGGAGAAAGACTGCATTGGTTGTGAGCGGGGCTACTACAGAGACAAAACTGACCGTTCTCAGATCACTTGTCAGATGTGTCCTGTCGATTTCATCACGCCAGGCGAGCGAGCCACCAGTGTAACCGCATGTACAGTCAGTGAGTGGAAACTTTCATAACAAACACTGACTCTAAATGCTCTTTGCATTTGTACACGCAGTCTGGATTTTAAAGCAGCTAGTGCAGAATTTGATTTTGATAAAAGTTCATTTTGTTCTGTGATTTGCTGAGTTTGTATTGTGTTTGTAAATTTATAGAGAATTGCACTGTACCTGGACAGTATAGGAATCCATCAACCAATGTCTGTACTAACTGTCCTGTTGGCACCTACAACAATGTTAAATGGCTGGATTCCTGCTCAAACTGTTCACTGGAATTCACTACCAAACAGACTGGATCAACCACAAGCAATGATTGTATAAGTAAGTCACCCTACCAAAAGTATGGCTCAGTTTTAGATCTTTAGACGAAAGAGCTAGTGAACCAAACTTATTTATCAAAACATTCTTTGTTTAAAAGTGAAATTTTAAGGATCAGAATATTATGCTATAGCTTTTACCGGCACCTAGTACATGATGTACCAAGTGTAATTTTTTTTTATATGCAAGCTAATAAATTTGATGGATATTGTATTAAGTGTATACTTCAAAGAGCACAAGTTAAGAATTTTCTTTTAATATGATTAAAGGTCCTGCTCATTAGTGTTACCATCTCTGTCGAAAAAAAAACAACAATCCGCTAACAGGAACAAAACTAGTTTTAAGCTTATTATCAACTTTTGTATTATAATTTTGTATCATTTCCCGTATGCTGTTTTATATAACCTGCAGGTGTTTATTGGCCAATGTTCTATTTGTGTTAGCATATTATGGACATTTTCTGCATTATGAAGTAAATTCTTTACTTTTCTTCTCTGTTTTTGTAGGAGACTGTCCGTCTGGACAGTACGAGTCACAGGGTGTGTGTATGAACTGTGCTGTCGGTACATACAGAGACAAGTCGGAGGGATTCGACTGTAAACCATGTTCCACAGGGCTCACCACAGCAGGCACTGGAGCCACATCCATGGCTAACTGCAGCATCAGTAAGTCGATGTACAAGTCTATTATGATCAACCATTCCATCAATTAGCAATCTTTGTTTTCAGTTTTATTATGTACATGTATCTGAAATCATATACATTAATCTCGATCTGCACTTGAAAGGATGATTTCTTTGTTTTTTCTGTGAACAACAATGTACTTGTAATATTTTTGGGGAGGATTTTGGGGATTGCTTATAGAAGATACAATTATGATGGTTGATCCTTAGATTTTTATGATCAAGGGAATGTATAACACCATACTTAGTTACCTTAGAGGTCAAGGTCAAAAGTTAATTTAGGTCAATTTTAGTTTCATGGTCAAAATTGGTCATAACTGTAAGATTGGTTAGTAGTTCATTATGCGCGTGTAGAATTAAAGTGATGGATAAGCAACAATTAGTTATCTTTTTATCACAGCTAACTGTAATGCTGGACAGTACTTTGATAAAACGGGTCAGAATTGTAAACTTTGTGCAAATGGAACATACCAAGATCAGCCAAGATCGGAAAACTGCAAGCCATGTGGAACTGCAGGCTACTTCACCGATCGTAGAGGCAGCACAAGCATATCAGAGTGTAAATGTATGTGAAAATATTAAATATAATACCTGAAATTAACTGTTTAAAGACATTTGATAAATACATCTCTTAACAGACCAGTGGGAGAAATTTGTATAACCTTAACTTAAATCTGTGTATACATCTGTAATTTTGTTAACATTTATGACTTTCTACGAAAAAAATTTTGTAGGAGATAAACAGATACAAGAGTAAAGCTATTTTGATTAATGAAAAATGTCTCATACATTAATTTATAATCTTATTTATGCAATAATAAGATTTCAGAAAATAACATTGATGTACAGTAAGCATATAAATGATATTTTTTCCCTCAGTCTTATGTGCCCCAGAATACCACAACTGCCACTCAGCAGCCACATGCGCCATTACCGCCAACGGCTTTACCTGTACCTGTAACCAGGACTTCCAAGGAGACGGCACCAACTGTACTCGTAAGTTTCTCGCAGTCACAAAGTTGTTGTACTAAATTATAATGCATTTATTTTTGGAGTAAGGATCAATGCATGTTGAAACTGTCAAGTTGTACAGAGTGAAAAACTTTTGTTTGATGAACCACTGACAATTATATATTAGTTTTTTCTCATGTTTTTTTTTTTCCGTCATTCATTGATACATGAGCTAGTAATACATGTACATGTAATAAAATTTCTCACACACTGAACTTTACATAGGGTCTGTTGGTCTAGGATGTTGTGATGTTTGAGTTTCTGAATGTGTTTTCACGCAGAGTGAAAAAATTGAATAAAAATTGCATTCTATTTTATATGTGCATGTACTTCATTTAATCATGTGTATATACTTCTATTGTAGATATGTGTGATTTGGGCTACTGTGTATATGGGTCTTGTATCAAGTCGCCTAAGCTATCCTGTCAGTGTAATAAAGGATACACAGGCACCCAGTGTGAAGTACGATTAGGTATGTATCACATCCATGAAGGCTAGATCATAATGATATGCAATTCTCCCTTAATAATCATTTCAAAAAGTATTAATCATAAATAAATAATAAAATTTATATTATCAACTTCAAAACTTTAAACACTATGGTCAAATACAGGGTATACTTTTGTGCATTATTCATTACAATATGAAATGACTCTCCATTTACAACTCCAAAACTTTGAACAACATGAAGCAAAGTAATACTCTGTATCTGAAGGAAGATATGCTCTCCTAATTACTTATCTGGTGTGCAGCGGGCCTTTTCTGTAACAATGTATGTGAGTTGTAATTTTTTGCTGAACTCCTTTGCAGACCCCAGTAAGCAGTCTCAGAAACAGAATGAGACTGTGATCATTGCTTCAGTCACAGCCGGAGCCATCCTCATGATTCTGGCCATCCTGATCGTCTGCTGTGTGGTCAGAGCTCGCAAGTAAGTTAGCTCTCCTAACATTTTACCTACCAACCTACCCCACCCCCCCACCCCCGTGATTTTATCTGGGGTCACAAGTAGGTCAGGTCTCAGGTCACGGCATAGATATCTGAAACATTTTATTCACAGTGGCATGATTTCCTAGCGATTTATCAATAATAAGTTTGTTAGTAAGTAACTCAGAGGAAGATTATTCAAACATTTCATCGATAGTAGCATTATCCAGACTAGCTTACTAATATATAATGTTAGTTTAGTTCTAGGTGGAAAATTTTTCACAAATTTCATCCACAGTAGCATTTCTTCCAATCCAGGTTTCTAGCAAAATTGGTTGAAACTCAAATGCCCATGGGTGGTTTCAATTCAGTAGAAAATGTTTACCATATATATCCAGTTCAATAATATCATGCACAATTTTTTTTCAGGAGGCCAGAAAAATATCCCAGGCAAACAGAGTACACTGGAGCACCAGTAATGATGGATAAGCAGTCTCTGTATAATCAGTCCTTTGCTCCAGGTCCGTATGATAACTTCAGCATGAGATCCTATTCTCCAGGCGCCTCATACAGGGGCGTGGCCACGATGCCCGAGATTGGATATGATAATACAGGATATGGAGGTACAGCAAGGGGGGAAGTAGATGGTTTTGTGATGTCATCAGACATTTAGTCATTGTATTAAATCTCTACATTCACTAATTTGTAACGCATATCAAAATGACTTAAAATTTTACTTTTGATTGAAAAATGATAAATTCCTGGTATTTTGTAACTCAATAAGTAGTATGTAGCATGCAAAAGCTAGAATGTGCAAACTTTCTTATAGCCATGTTTTGCAGTGCTTTACGTCTTACAATTGGAGATTATTGTTTGAATTCTATGATGATATATGTATATCCACTTTTGCTGTTCATAATTGCAGGTGACCCAGCGGTATACCAGGCTTGAGGGTACACACAGACTTAGATATACACAGAAAAGATCAGACAAGGAGGGCATATGAAAGTACCCTGTGTATGAACATTCATGAAACCAGTGTCAGAATGATGGATGTCAAGTCTACGAGCCATCAAGCCAATGGAACAATTAATTCTATTTCATCAAGTACCATGTAACATGATGACCTTGCCATAATATTTTTATCATACTCTTGATATTACTGTATAATCGTCCATTTTTTTTGACAACTGTATGAATATGAATGTATAATATGTCATAGTGTCTGTGTTCTATTCTTAATCAAAGTAACTTCATGAAATATCAAAAGATTTTAGAAATTATTTTTTTGATTTTTTTAATTTTTTTTTGTTTAATGTTGTGTCTTCTGGAAGAGCTGTAGCTATAGTTGTTGAGAAATAGAATGAATGCTATATGGTGGGAAAATCTTGAAGTAGCAAGCACTTTTCTTGGGAAATATAATCTACCATTTAGAAAAAACATTGATATAGAACCTGCTTTTACGTTCAGATCTCATTCGATAGTCCCCTTAAATAAAGGCTATATAATTTTGTAAGATATAAAGCTGGAGAATGTACCCCGAACATCAGTTTAAATATTTAAATGAGCCAATTATAACTACTGTGAACCATTTAGAACAACTATCGTGATGTCATCAGCTGTTAAAAGGGAGACAACTTTACTTGACTGCTGAGTGGTTCGATGCTTCGTTATGTCTGCTTTGCTTACTTGGTATTGAGTGAGTGAGTGAGCAAATGTTTGTCTGGATCAAATATACAGTACTATTCGAAATAGTATTTTTTTAAAAAATACACTACAAGTGTTGAATGGCTGGGATATTTTGCCTCACTACAGCAATCAGATGTTGTGTATTAAGATATATGTAATCATTTTTGTCATATGAATCATTTATATATACATATACATATACTAATTATATATATTTAGAATACTTATAATCTATATTATGCAAGTTTACAAATATATGTTAACAATTTATTCATCTGTGTTGGTTTTTTTGTTGTTTTTTTTTTGGATGTTCAAAAATTGAGTATAATGATATACATATATAACCACTTTAGAAAAAGTTTAAGTTTTCAGTAAAATTTAAAGATAAGTCATGTTTTTTTTAAAACAGGCATATAACTTGGATACCCCCCCCCCCCCACCGCTCATCTCACTTGATATACCTATTATATTATGATAAATTTCACAGACTAGTTTGAATTTTGCTGTTTGATCTCCTTTTTTTTTAACACTGTGCAAAATAATAATTTATAGTAAAGTTATTAAATATAAGATAGGAATATACACAGGACACCCACAACCCCTCTTTCCCATGAAATGATCACCTTTTCCATGTTGTTTAGAAAAGCATGTATCATAAGTTACCGTACAATATAATTATAAAGCGTTTCTTTAACCAGCCCCCCCCCACCC
Source organism: Magallana angulata (assembly GCF_025612915.1). Classification (NCBI taxonomy): domain Eukaryota; kingdom Metazoa; phylum Mollusca; class Bivalvia; order Ostreida; family Ostreidae; genus Magallana; species Magallana angulata. The sequence continues at coordinate 24,776,814 of NC_069120.1, read as the reverse complement.
CCTTCGCACACAGACATACGCACTACTGTAGTTACAATCAACGCGATGGGTTGAATTTTGTCTGTCTTGAGTTTGGGATTTGAAATCTGGTCTAGTCTGTCACATTTTCTTCCTTTCCGTTGCATTTTAAACCATTTACCCACCCCCCCCCCCCCTTGCAACTGGTATTCTATTATAAAAGCATGCAAAATGTGTTGTTTTGTACAATAGCCACTGTCGATAGAAAATAAAGAATTTATAAAGTAATGAAAATCAACGACATACATAGTAAGATGCTTCGATGGGACATTATATTATCTGCAGAACTAGTCCGAAATATCTGACGTTTTTCTGGCTTTTTTAACGATTTTGATATTTACTTGCCATGTTTTCCTGGCAAGTAAATATCAAAATCGTTAAAAAAGCCAGAAAAACGTCAGATATTTCGGACTACTGCAGAACTAGCTCACGGGAAATTTGGGTTGTCGGTCCACGGTTCATATAAACCCAACTTTCTCGTGGAGCTATTTGTACAGCATCATGTGGCTCAAACCAATGAGGCATTCAATTTACAACTTTCCGTAGACTGTAATTGCTATACAGTATTTTAATGTATGTACAAACCTCGCTACTACATTTTCGCGAAAAGTTATAAATACATTTGAACATGATTTCCAACGTACAGTGATGAAAAGTTTAATAGGATTGTTTTACGTCGTACTTGAAAAAAACAATCTCGATATGATGAAATGTCACTGAAGTCTTTTAAAATAACATATTTTTTTTTTATTTTGATATACAAACACCAGTTGTTATCAGTATGTACGTATCAATTATACGATTCCATGCACTAAATTTTAACGCCTCATTCACCATCGATATTCCTGGAATTTTGCAGTCATTTGAACTTGAGTACGAGCGCCTGGCGCCCATATATCGATGTCTTCAGCATATGCGTATTTCACGAAAAGGAAGCTCTGCTCAGTAAAACAGACTAGTAAACATATAATAGAGGTCGAATCAACAGCTTTGATTACTGCAGTTAATTTGTTTGAAAAATGAAAGGATCCGCCCTTGTGTTTGTTTTGATCTTATTGTGAGTAGTTTCCCTTTGACCGCGAACGCGCATTCACGAATTGTTTAAGAGGCTTTCAACCTACAAATTAAAACACATGTTAAATAAACATTTTGGGGTAATGTATACTTCTTCGGCGAGTGATAAGCAAATCTGGAACAGATATTGGGTCATCAAAGGCTTGAATGAAGTGATGGACGTATGGGTTTCGTTATGCAGAGGAATTAACTGTTCGTCAAGTACGCCATTTTCAACCCCACATTGCTCGATGTTTGGAGAGAAATGTTGAAATCAAAGGTAGATTCCCCCCAACCAAAGCTCTTTTTTCACTAATGGTGTACAGAGTGCAGTAATAATCCGAGTAATGTCTATCATCATTATTTGGTCTACACCAGCGATTGAGGCCGTACACCGCCGATTATCAGTGCCAACTGTATGAAATTCAATTACCTGGGCTTTGATTTAAAAATAAAATCAAAGTAATATTTAAAACTACTGACTGTCGCAGTTAACCTATTATTGTAAGATTAATAAAGATGTTTTAAGTGTGCATGACACTGTTTTATGATCTGTGGTTGCAAGTTGGTTAATATATTAGTCACATATTGACTGATCAATACTGTATTCTTTCAGCAAAAAGTATTGTTGCTAAGTTGGTGGTTAAAAAATTATAAATGTCAGCATTTTCAAAATATTTTCGCCACACTTCATTATAAGATTTTCACTATTTCTTAATTATTAACTAAGATAACTCGAATAACTAAACAACTGCCTTCGATAACCTAAACTTTTATATATAAATCGACCATGGAAAGTATGATTGAATAATACTGACAACAACAAAAGTGTCGGTAATGATTTAAACTATTAACTGTCTTGTCACCTTGCCAGTCCAGAATACTATAAAAAAATTTCCCTGCCACAATTCAGTGATAACGCCTACTGACTTCGAACAGATTGCGAAATCTATATTTTAATAAAAGACGTATTTTTGCGAGCAGTTATTATCAGTGTCTCATTGGGCGATTTATACGTTTAATGTCTTAGAAATATCGCTATACATGTAGTACGTTCTGTCCGGCCTTAATTAATTAAGGTTAAAACTAATTAACGACGGACTATTCCGGACTAAGTTTTCCGCTTTTTAGTCATCTGCGACGAAGGTTGAAATGAGCTTTTCTGATCACCTGTTGTCCATCGTCCGTCCGTCTGTCTGTAAACTTTTCACTTCTTCTTTAGAACCCCTAAGCCGTTTAACCAAACGTAGTAAAAAGCATCCTTTTGAGAAAGGGATTCTAAATTGTTAAAATAAAGGACAACACCCTTTTAAACAGGGAACTAATTGAATAATTGCGAAACAGTGATGTGTCTTATAACAATCCTCTTCATAAGAACCACTGCACCAGAAGTGCCAATATTTACAAAAATGCTTTTATATAAAGTGAAGATTTTAAATTGTTGAAATTGTGACCCCAAACCAATACTGCGGTCTCAAGAGGGGTTCAAAGTTTAACATACTGTAGAAATATAAAGGAAATTTATTTTAAAATCTTCTTCTCAAGAAATACAATGCTACAATTTGTGAAATACAAACACTGTTAAATAATGTAGATTTTATATTGTTAAAATCGTTAAAATTTTAAAATCGTGACCCCAGGGCTAATAATGGGGCCCAAATTAAAGGGATTCCTTAAATAATGTAGATTCTAAATTGTTAAAAGAAAGTGAGCGCACAAGATTGTAAGTTTGCAGGAATCCTCGACACGAATCAATTGGGATTTAAATGTCTATAACCTCGAAAGGCTATGTACAGGTTTCAACAAAAATATATTATGTTGAGAGTTGAAGCACATGGCTATTCCGGTTATTAAAAAACTCAAAAGCTTTCAAAAAATGGCAATGAGAAGTAAACCGATAACTAGTTGGAAATGTTAATGCAAACATATTTTAATGAAGTTATATTGTGTATATCCTAAAAATCTAGTAATAAGAAAAGAAAATAGTGTTCATACAGCAGATCTAGAAATCAATTACGACAAATTAAAATATACCGGTGTATTATAATTCAACATTATGTTATAATAACAAACATTTAAAACAAAATAGTTTTAATTTAAAAAAAAAAAAAGACCACCAGTTGGATTTGAACCCAAAACACTGCATGTTTATATTCACTAATCCAGTACGAAACCACTGAGCCATGCGATACTTGTCAATATGCGATGTAAAGTACTGTTTGGAACAACACTGTCATATCAATGGACTTTGTTTTTTATCCTTCAAAAAATAATTTTAAAAAGTACATAATTAGTCATCTCTGGGTCATCTCTCCATCTTTTTTTAAAAAGCGACTTTTTTAATGTTGAAATGTGTTATCTTGACACGTTTCAAATTTGTGGAGGGAAGACCCAGAGACAACAAAATCATTTAAAAACAGTTGTAAATAAGTAGGATTTTGGATGAATTGCATCGTGTTACTATATTTAGACCCATATTATGATAAAACCTTTTGCATTACAAATATTTTTCCACTCATTCCACATCAACAGAAACCAAATAACGGTTAGAATTCGAAAAAAGTTTAAAATTGATTGATGAAATTTTCACTCTCCTTGTGCGCCCAGATTCCTGCCGAATGTACATCTTAAGCGCCCACTTTCTTTGACCACCAGATTAATACTAGGGCTCCAAGAGTTTAACGTTTAACAGAAATATATAAGGAAAATGTTTAAAAAAATTCTTCTCAAAAACTACAATGCTACAATTTTTGAGATGCAAATACTGTTAAATAATGTAGATTTTAAATTGTTAAAATCTTGAATCAAAAGGATTCAAAGTTTAACAGAGAAATATAGAAATATACAGGGAAAATGTTTAAAAAATTGAAATAGAATGATACAAGGAGCTCTTGTCCATGTGAGCGTTTGGCCCATGGGCCTTTTGTTTAAAAAGTACGGTGACTTTGCGTTTCCGTGCGTTTTGTAAGGAATTCATGTGCTTTTTTCTTGTACTTGAACGGTCTCCGTTGGACCTGAATCCCAGCAAGACAAATACTTGTTCTGGTCTTAACTGATACTTGTTCATAATTCGAAAGGTATAGGGTCTGTTAGTTGACCATTGCTTGTACGGGGCGTTTTCGGTGATTGCTCGATTGTTATCCTTTTCAGCCTATAACAGTGGTTTAAGGTGCCTCACTACACCTACACTTATACTTTTTGAGACACTACGTCACAAGATGGCGATTTAAATGTTTTGTTTAACTGTTTATTAATATCGTTCTATTGGGTTGTATATCGTCGTAGCTCAGTTGATAAAGATATTGGGCTTCTGAACCGCAGATCATGAGTTCGAATCCGCCTGGAGGTTTTTTTTTCACGTTAACTGAATTAAATTTTTGAAAATGCAATTTTTCATCCAAAATTGCACATTTTTTGCCTATTAGACTTCAATACTTCTTATCCATTATGATATCTATCATAATCAAGTACTTTTCTGCTGATTTGAGAAAATATTTCACGGTGTAGTGAGCCACCTTAACGGAATACTTGCGTTATGTCGACGTTTTAAACATATGCACGTGTTTTTGGCGCTGTCCGATGAGACGTAACAGGGCATTCAACTTTAACCCTAAATTATTCCAAGAACTGGATATTATTATTTTTTTCGAAGGACGACCGCCATCTTGTAGGCTTGTTGGAGGATTCCCGATGTTGCATCAATCTTGTATACCAACATTGGGTAGAAGTATCCATGGCATTAGTATGAGCACCATTGAAATATTCCATCTACCTATATTTTATTTATCTAATTTATCATTCGTCTTTTTTTCTGCTAATTTGAATTTTAAATAGACTGTTTCAGATTGCTGAATGAGAATTCTCCCCCCGGCATTTGTAGAGACTAGAATTTGATCAACACCGACTTAACAGGATTATTGGTGTTATATTATAGTTCTTTATAACGATCTATTGTAATTGGAAATTTTCAGACATCTGAAACTGATGGCCCTTTTTTCTTTAAGAAAAATAATCCGCCATGTACCACGTGACCCCTCGGTTGTCGTCTGCGGGCACTGTGGTAGGTGTAACACCTTTACAGCAATACCTGTCTATTGGCGTGTCCTTGTCGACATCTACCCAGTATTCAGTATTGTGTGAACCATCGTAAATTTGTCGATAAAAATGTAATATTGATGTAAATGGCAGCGTCGAGAGTCTCTTCTCTCTCTTTACGACCGGCCCGTGAATTTATGTTTGAATTATTCAAAAGAACGCACATTTCAAAGAATTTATTGGAAGGTTATCTGCATGCCGTGGGGACAATAAATATTATGTGATTCTTTCTTTTTAAAGCTGGGTAGTTTATGGCCTCCGACAGCATATAAAACTGACATTTATAGCTCGGTGTATACATAAAATGCAAATTCAAATGAATATGTATTTAAGATTTTTTAACAGCGATATGATTGAAGTCAAAATTAAATTAATAAAAGATGTCATTAATGTTGACATTCCAAGCGCTATTATTATTCCCCTGAAGATATACGGCTTCATTTTGTGTTTCATAGATCTTTTTGCGTTAATTTAATTCAAAAGCACGGCTCTTTGATAAAACATGCATGCAAGATGGCAAGTGGAAATAATGGAAAACCCAGCCAAACTATCTGTATCCAAATGGATATTTAAAATTATGCATTAGTTAACTCACTCATTCTATTTTAATGTGCACATGGCATGTTCTCCAGTTTTCAAATAGAGCTATATATCACGTAAAATCACGTTAAAGAACCTTTTAAAAAAAGCCCCCCCCCCCCCTCCCCTCACCAGAATACATTAATCACAACACAGATTTAACTGGAACTGGTCTCTAAAGGGAAATGTAAAGACGATTCTAACTGATTTCCAAGAAACAATAAACTGATTTATTTACAGCAGGTAACTAACTATTCTAGTGTTGTACATAGATACAGAACGATCTTGTTTCCTCCTCATTCTTATGTGTGTTTTACTTGTATGAAGTGTCTTTATTTCTAAAGGTCTGTTTCTTTGAATGTTTTCCCTTAATTGTTGGTGTTAG